>NC_143150.1:78737890-79042031 GCF_059928025.1 Delphinapterus leucas | reverse complement strand
AGGAGAGTACAAAAATGCAGGCTTTTTTAGAATGTGTTTGAGCCTGTATGACTATCAGTGTAAAGCAAGAAGATATAGGAAGGGCTTAACATACATGAAAAACAGGGCAACAAAACATAAAAAACATACAATATATTCATAAAAGCCAAAAAGGAGAGAATATGAGCATAAAATAAAGGGAAATCATCAAAACACAAAAATAAAGACAAAAAGAGAAAGAAAGGAACAAAGAAGAAACAAAGAATCAACAGGAAAACATGGTGTAAAATGGCAATAAATACACATATATCAATAATTACTTTAAATGTCAATGGACTAAATGCTCTAATCAAAAGACACAGAGTAGTAGATTGGATGAAAAAAAAGAAGAAGAAAAACAAGAGCCAACAATATCCTGCCTACAGGAGACCCACCTTAGGGCAAAGGACACACACAGGTTGAAATTGAGGGGATGAAAAAAGATATTTCATGCAAACTGAAATGAAAAGAAAGCAGGAGTTGCCATACTCATATCAGATAAAATAGACTTTAAAGCAAATGCTATAAAGAAAGATAAAGAAGGACACTATATAATGATAAAAGGATCAATAAAAGAAGAGGATTTTACAATCATCAACATATATGCACCTAACACAGAAGCACCCAAATATGTAAATCAAATACTAACAGACATAAAGGGAGAAACTGATTGGAATACAATAATAGTCGGAGTTTTTAACACCTCACTCACATCACTGGACAGATCTTCTAGAGAGAAAAATCAATAAGGCAACAGAGATCCTAAATGATACAATAGAAAAGTCAGACTTAATTGATATTTTCAGGACATTACATCCAAAAAAAAAACCACATTCTTTTCAAGTGCACATGGAACATTCTCTAGGATTGACCACATACTAGGGCACAGAAATAACCTCAACAAATTTAAGAGTATAGAAATTATTTCAGTCATTTTCTCTGACCACAACAGCATGAAATTAGAAATCAACCACAGGAAAAGAAATGAGAAAAAAAATGGCTACATGGAGACTAAAAAACATGTTACTAAAAAAAACAATTGTTCAACAAGGGAATCAAAAAAGAAATTAAAAATTACCTTGAGACAAATGACAATGAAAACACCACCATACAAAATCTATGGGATGCAGCAAAAGCAGTTCTTAGGGAGAAGCTGATAGCAATACAGGCCTTCCTCAAAAAACAAGAAAAATCTCAAATAAACACCTAATCTACCACCTAAAAGAATTAGAATAAGAAGAACAAACAAAACCTAAAGTCAGCATGAAGGAAATAATAAAGATTAGGGAGGAAATAATAAAATAGAGATAAAAACAATAGAAAAAAATCAATAAAATCAAGAGCTGATTCTTTGAAAGGGTAAACAAAACTTACAAACCTCTGGCTAGGCTCACCAAGAAGAGAGAGAACCCAAATAAACAAAATAAGAAATGAGAAAGGAGAAATATCAAATGATACCCTAGAAATACGAAAAAAAATGAGAATACCATGAACAATTACATGCCAACGAATTTGACAACTTAGAATGGAGAACTTTCTAGAAACATACAGCCCACCAAAATTGAATCAAGAAGAAATAGATAATTTGAACAGACAGATCACTAGATGTGAAATAGAATCTGTAACAATTAAAAAAAACAATTCCTGGGCTTCCCTGGTGGCGCAGTGGTTGAGAGTCCGCCTGCCGATGCAGGGGACATGGGTTCATGCCCCGGTCCAGGAAGATCCCACATGCTGTGGAGCAGCTAGGCCCATGAGCCATGGCCGCTGAGCCTGCGCGTCTGGAGCCTGTGCTCCGCAATGGGAGAGGCCACAACAGTGAGAGGCCCGCATACTGCAAAAAAAAAAAAAAAAAAACAATTCCCTACAAACAAAAGTCCAGGACCAGATGGCTTCACATGCAAATTCTACCAAACATACAAAGAAGAACTTATACTGATTCTTCTCAAATTGTTCTAAAACACTGAAGAGGAGGGAACACTCACAAAGACATTCTCTGAAGCCACCATCACCCTGATACCAAATCCAGACAATGATACCACCAAAAAAAGAAAATTACAGCAAAAATTCTCAGCAAAATATTAGCAAACTGAATCGAACAACACATAAAGAAGATCATAACCCATGACCAAGTGAGATTCATCCCAAGCTCACAAGGATGGTTCAACATATGCAAATCAATTAATGTAATACACTACATTAACAAAAGTCAAAATCCCATTTCTGATTTTCTTGTTTCTAGTTGTGGCCTTTTTTTTTTCTTTGTCTCCCTCCTAGAGAAGTTCCTTTAGCATTACTTGTAAAGCTGGTTTGGTGGTGCTGAATTCTCTTAGCTTTTGCTTATCTGTAAAGCTTTTGATTTCTCTATCAAATCTGAATGAGAGTCTTGCTGTGTACAGTATTGATTTGAGGTTTTCCCCTTTCATCACTGGAAATATATCATGCCACTCCCTTCTGGCCTGCAGTGTTTCTGCTGAAAAATCAGCTGATAACCTTATTTTGATTCCCTTGTATGTTATTTGTTGCTTTTAACATTTTTTCTTTCTATTTAATTTTTGTCACTTGGATTAATATGTGTCTTGGCATGATCCTCCTTGGGTTTATCTTACATGGGACTCTCTATGCTTGCTGGACTTGAGTGCTTCCTTTCTCATGTTAGGGAAATTTTCGGCTATAATCTCTTCAATTATTTTCTCAGGACCTTTCTTTTTCTCTTCTCCTTCTGGGACCCCTATGATGCAAATGTTGGGGCATTTAATGTTGTTCCAGAGGTCTCATTTCTTTTAACTTTTTTTCTTTATTCTGTTCTGTGGCAGTGATTTCCACCACCCTGTCTTCTAGCTCACTTATTCATCCATCTGCCTCAGTTATTCTGCAATTGATTCCTTCTAGTGTATTTTTCATTTCAATTATTGTATTGTTTATCTCTGTTCTTTAAATCTTCTAGCTCTTTGTTAAACATTTCTTGTACCTTCTCGGTCTGTGCCTCCATTCTTTTTCTGAGATTTTGCATCATCTTTATTATCATTACTCTGAATTCTTTTTCAGGTAGATTGCCTATCTCCTCTTCATTTAGTTGTTCTTGTCTGAAACCTATTTCTCTCTCATCTCATTTTGTCTAAATTTCTGTGTTTGTTGTCTCCTTTCCACAGCCTGTAGGGCTGTAGTTCCTCTTGCTTCTGTTGCCTGCCCCCTGGTAGGTGAGGTTGGTCCAGCGGCATGTGCAGGCTTCCTTGTGGGAGGGTCTGGTGCCTGCCCACTGGGGGTGGAGTTGGGTTTTGTCCCTCTGGTCGGCAGGGTCATGTCAAGGAGTGTGTTTAGAGGTGGCTGTGATCTCAATATGACTTTAGGCAGCCTCTTTGCTAATGGGTGGGTCTGTGTTCCTATCCTTCTGGTTGTTTGGCCTGGGGCATTCCAATGCTGGAGCTTGCAGGCTGTTGGATGGGGCCAAGTGTTGCTGCCAAAATGGGGACCTCCAGGAGAGCTCACACGGATCAGTATTCCCTGGGGTCTCTGCCACCAGTGTCCTTGTCTCTACAGTGAACTACAGCCAACCGCTACCTCCCCAGGAAACCCTCTAAGACTCATAGGTAGGTCTAGCCCAGGTTCCTATGGAGGTACTGCTCTGTGCTGGGTCACAGTGCACCGGAGAACTTGTGTGCACCCTCCAAGAGTGGAGTCTCTGTTTTCCCCAGCCCTGTGGAGCTCCTGCACTCATGCTCCACTGGCCTTCAAAGCCAAATGCTCAGCAGGTTCTTCCTGTTGATGTCAGACCCTCAGACTGTCTTAGAGGGCTATTTTTATGTGGGAACACCCCTTTGTAGCCTGCGTGGGATAAATAATTTTGATATGAGGGCTGTTTTAAGTATGGATGTCTACCACCTCTTTCAGTGTATGCTGGCCATTATCTCATTGATAGGTGGTATGACTGATGCTATGGTGACCAGAGCCTGCACTGTATATTGAGTGGGTCCTCTCTGTTGCCCTGTGTTTGTCACTGCCCTTTCAGAGGCAGGGTCTGTTTCTTAGTTGTTGGAGTAGAAGCCTCAGGCCTATTTTTGAGCTGTGTTTCTGATCTGTGGTACGAGGTAGGTGGGATTGGAGCACTCCCATTGGGAAAGAAGACACTGAGTATTACTCCTCTGGAGCTGTTCACCTGTTGAGTGTGCTCTGTTGTGACACCTTTCACTTGCTGTGTGGGCTCACAAAAGTACACTGTTGTTGGAACTGCTCTCAGCACCACCTTAACTGTGGGTATGCTGACAATTGGCCCTGGTGTCTCTCGGACATTGTTTTCATCAGCCCACCAGTGCAGATCTACTGAAGTCAGGTCCCAGGACTGCAGTAGTCATGCCCCTGGACCCATTGTGGGAACTATGGAGGCAGCTCAGACTCTGGCCTGGCTCACCTCCACATGTATGTGCCCACAAAGAGCATAGCTGCTAAAGCCAGACCCGTCTCAGCTGCAGGAGCACTTGTCTGTTCAAATGTTCTTCAGGCATTGAATTTACAAAGCCGGCAATGGAGGTGTAAATCTGTGGTTTGCACAGCTGCACAGAGAGATTTCAGCTCTTTTTCCTTAGCTGCACAGCCCTGGGGCTCAGCTGTGGTTTCAGTCCTACCTCTGTGTGTGGACCACACACTGGCATCTGCTCCCAAGGCAGCCCTGGGGTACACAAGCCTGCCCATGTGGGAGTGGGCCAGGGCCATATTCAAGGCTCACAAGCCCACTCAGGTGGTAGTGGGTCAGAGCAGTGATTAGTTTGTGCAAGCCTGCTCAGGCAGAGGCCAGAGCAGTGATCAGGGCAACCATACTTATTCAGGTGGGAGGGGGCTGGAGTGGCAACTGAGGTGCATGAGACCACTCAGGTGGGAGGGGGCCAGGGTAGCAGTCGGGGTGCATGTGCCTGACCAGGCAGGAGGGAGCCAAGGCAGCGACTTGGGCACGGGAGCTTGCTCAGGCAGGAGGGGGCCAGGGTGGTGATCTGGGTGTACAAGCCTGCTCAGGTGGGATGGGGCTGAGACAGAAGTTGGGGCATGTGGGCCGCCCAGGCAGGAGCACTTCCTAGTGTCTGTGGTGGCATGGGTTGGCGTGTGGGGAAAGAGGCTGCAATGGTGGCCCCACTCTGTTACCACTCAACAGTGGTGCTTTGCTTCTATGGCAGCCTGGGCTTATTGCATGAACATTCCTGGTTGTGGAGCTCCACACTCCTGTCTCTTCAAGCTGTCTCCATGCAGCCAACTGCAGTCCCCTCTGCAGATCTGCTCTCCCAACCCCATATTCCAGCACTCAGCCCCCCTCCACACCAGCAGACATGTCTCAGGCAGGGGCACACAGGGCTGTGGCACTGACCATCTGTGTAGGTCTCACTCTGTCCTGCCTGCCACAGACCAGTTGCCACACTCTCCTCCAAGCCCCTGAAGTTCTCCTTCTGTTCCTGATGATCACTCTGCTGGTGAGGGGTCTTCCCTGGGTGTGGAACCCTCTCCTCTCCTTCAGCTCCCCCAGAGGCACAGGTCCCATTCCGCTTCCTCTTTTCTTTTCTTTTTTTTTTTCTTTCATCCTACTCAGTTACGCAAGGATCTTTCTTGTCCTTTTAGGTGTCTGAGGTCCTCTGTTAGTGTTCAGCAGCTGCTCTGTGAGAATTGTTCCATTTGTAGATGCATTTTTGATGTATTTGTGAGGAGAGGTGTGCTCCATGTCTTCCTACTCCACCATCTTGACTGATACCACATATTCTTTATCCATTCATATGTTGATGGATGCTTAGGTTGTTTCCATAACTTAGCAATTGTAAATAATGCTGCTATGAATATTAGGGTGCATGTATCTTTTCAAATTAGTATTTTTCGGGGGATATATACCCAGGAGTGGAATTGTTGGGTCATATGGTAGTTCTATTTATAGCTTTTTGAGAAACCTCCATACTGTTTTCCACAGTGGCTGCAAAAATTTACATTCCCACCAACAGTGAACTAGGGTTCCCTTTTCTCCACATCCTTGCCAACATTTGTTGCTTGTGGCCTTTTTTTTTTTTTTTTTTTTTTTTTTTTGCGGTACGCAGGCCTCTCACTGTTGTGGCCTCTCCCGTTGTGGAGCACAGGCTCCAGACGTGCAGGCTCAGCAGCCATGGCTCATGGGCCCAGCCGCTCCACAGCGTGTGGGATCTTCCCGGACTGGGGCACGAACGCTTGTCCCCTGCATCAGCAAGCAGACTCTCAACCACTGCACCACCAGGGAAGCCCCACAATTTTTAAATCTATGCTCTATTTATAGTTATTATAAAACGTTGGCTATATTCCCTGTGTTATAAAATGGTCAACAGAGTTTTTACAAGGGTTCTAAGACCATTCGATGTGGAAATAATGGTCTTTTCAACAAATAGTGCTGGGAAAACTGGATATCCACATGCAAAAGAATAAAGTTGACCACACACAAAAATTATCTCAAAATGTATTAAAAACCTAAATATAAGAGCTAGATTATAAAATTCTTAGGAGATAAATAAAGAAAATCTTCACAACATTGGATTTGACAATGATTTCTTGGATATGACACCAAAAGCACAGACAACAAAAGAAACAAATAGGTGAAATGGACTTGATCACAATTAAGAAATTTTGTGTATGAAAGGGCACTATCAAGAGAGTGAAAAGACAAAATAGAGAATGGGAGAAAGTATTTGCAAATCATATATATGGTAAGGGATTAATATACAGAATATATAAGGAATTGCTAAAGCTCAACAACAAAAAAACAAACAATCCTATTAAATAATGAACAAAGGACATAAGTGCCTCTCCAAAGAAGGTATACAGATGGCTAGTGAGCACAATTAAAGATGCTTACCATCACTGACTGTGAGGGAAATGCAAATCAAAACAATAATGAGATACCACTTCACGCACATTAGGATTGCTGCTATCAAAAAAATTGGAAAAAAGAAGAGTCAACAAAGATATGGAGAAATTGGAATACTTGTGCATTGCTGGTGAGAGCAGAAAATTGCAGTCACTGTTGAAAACAATTTAGCAACCCTTCCAAAAGTTAATCATAGAATTACCATGTAATCCAGTAATTCCACATCTAGGTATATACTCAAAATAACTGAAAGCAAGGACTCAAAAAGGATATTTTTAAACCAATGTTAATAGGAGCATTATTCACAAGAGCCAAATATGGAAACAACCATATGGCCATTGACAGGTGAATGATTAAACAAAATGTTGTACAGACATACAAAGGAATATTATTCACCCTTAAAAAGCAATAAAGTTCTGGGAGAGTGGACAAGATGGGGGAGTAGGAAGACCATAAGCTCACTTCCTCCCAAGGGCACAATAAGATTACAACTATTTACAGAGTAACTATCAATAAGAATGACCTGAAGACTAGAAGAAAAGATCTTTTAGAAATAAAGGTATAAAGAAGGAACCACAATGACACAGGCAGAGGGGTCGAGATACAGTATAGTCAAAACTCATACACCCAGGTGGGCAACACATAAATGGGAGGATAATCACAACTGCAGAGGTTCTCCCCAATGAGCGAGGGGTCCAAGGTCCATATTGGGCTCCCCAGCCTGAGGGCCTTGCACTGGAAGACAAATCCTAGAATATCTGGCTTTGAAGGCCAGTGGGGCTTACTTTCAGGAAAGACAGAGAGCTGTGGAAAAAAGACTTCACACATAAAGGCTGCACACAAAATCTCACACACACCAAAACCCAAGGCAGCAGCAGTAATTTGAAAGCAGTCTAGATTAGACCTACTTGCTGATCTTGGAGAGCCTTCTGGAGAGGCAGGAGGCAACTGGGACTCACCCTGGAGAGACAGATGTTGGTGGCAGCCATTTTGGGGAGCTCTTTCTACCACAGGGACACTGATACTGTCAAGCAGTATTTTGGAATCCCCCTCTCTAGCAGATTAGAGACAGGACTCCACCACACTGACCAGCTGGCCTTCACCAGTCCTGGGATACCCCAGGCAAAGCAGCTACTGTACGATTCCCTGAGCACCAAGTCTCCCCTTGATCCTGCCCCACCCACAAGAAGGCCCAGGACCCGGCCTCAACTACTAGTGGGCTGGCACTAGCCCCAGGACCCCTGAGGCCTGCAACCAGGAAGAAACTCAGCCCCACACTTCAACAGGCAGACACCAGTTCCAGGACCCTTGGGCCCTGCAGCCAAAGATCCCAGGACATGGCTCTGCTCACCAGTGCTATCCTCAAGATCCTCTGGGCCCTGGCCTTGCCCATCAATGGGCAGAAACCAGCTCAAGGAAACCTGGGCCCTGAAGGCAGAGACTCTAGCACATGATGGCACCCACCAGTGGCCAGACATCAGCCCCAGGACCACCTGGAACCCAACCTGGCCAACCAACGAGCTGACACCAGCTCTGGGACATTTTGACATTGCAGCCAGAGACTCCAGGAACTGCTTCTGTATACCAGTGGGCTGAATTAGCTCCAGGACATGACCTCATCCACCAGAGGACCAACACCAGCTCTGGGATAACTTGGAACCCACAGCCAGCCAAGTCAGAGAACAGCCCCACCCATCAGCAGGCTGACACTAGCTCCAGGACCCACAGCATCACATACAGCCATCCTGGGACAAATTCCACCCACCAACGGGCCAGGAGTAGCACTGGGACCCTCCAGGGCATTGCACCCAACTGCCTCATGACCTGGCTTCACTCACCAGCAGACTAGCAACAGGACTGGGACTGCCCAGGACATGCAGCCAGCCATGCCAGGACCTGCCCACACCCACCACCAGCTAGCAGTCTTTGCACTAGGCAGGGCCTGGCAACCAAGTGGACTGGGGGCCATCCAGTCAGGGCTACAAGCACATCCACAGTAGTAAACCTGCTACAACAGAAGGACCAATGCAGGCCATGTAGAAGGTAACCTTAGAACATATAGCACTAATGACCAGAGGAGAGTGTGCTGATGGAACCCATAGCATGTCTCCTACATAAGGCCACTTCTCCAAGAAATGTAACATGCCAAATATATAGAAATAAAAACAGCAAATTACACAAAATGAGACAGCAGAGGAATATGTTCCAAACAAAAGAACAAGATAAAATACCAGGAGAACTAAGTGAAGTGCAGATAAACAACTATCCCGATAAAGAGTTCAAGGTAATGATCATAAAGATGCTCAAAGAGCTGGGGAGAAGAATAAATGAACACAGTGAGAAGTCATAAGTTTCTAAAAAACAGTAAGAAAATATTTTTTTTAAAAAGCAGAGCTGAAAAATACAATAACTGAAATAAAAAAAATAGACTGAGAGGAACCAACAGTAGATTCAATGATATAGTGGAAAGGATCAGTGAACTAGAAGAAAGAGTAGTGTAAATCACTCAAGCTAAACAACAAAAAATAATTTAAAAAAATGAGGACAGGACTTCCCTGGTGGTCCAGTGTTTCAGACTCCATGCTTCGACTGCAGGGGGCATGGGTTTGATCCCTGGTTGGGGAAGTCCCACATGCCGCGTGGTGTGGCAAAAAAAAAAAAAAAGAGACCTCTGGGATAACATCAAGCATACAAACACATCCTCATTATAGGGGTCCCAAAAGGAGACGAGAGAGAGAGGAAGTTGCAGAGAGTATGTTTGAAGACATAACAGCTAAAAACTTCCCTAACCTGGGAAAGGAAACAGACATCCAAGTCCAGGAAGCACAGAGAGTCCAAAACAAGATGAAACCAAAGAGAATCAAACAAAAACACATTGTAATTAAAGTGGCAAAAATTAAAGAGAATGTTAAAATCAGCAAGGGAAAAGCAACTAGGTATGTACAAGAGAAATCCCATAAGGCTATTACTTGACTTTTTGGCAGAAAGTCTGCAGGCCAGAAGGCAGTGGCATAATATATTTAAAGTAAATATAGGAAAAAAACCTGTAACCAAGAATACTCTACCTGGCAAGGCTATCATAAATATATGAAGGAGAGGTCAAGAGTTTTACAGAGAAACAAAAGCTAGAAGAGTTCAGCACCATAAAACTGGCTTCAGAAGAAATGTTAAAAGGACTTCTCTAAGTGGACAAAAATGTCACAATTGGAAATATGAGAGAAAAATATCTTTGGTAAAGTAAAATATGCAGTAAACGTAAGTAGATCAACCATTTATAAAGCTAGTAGGAAGGTTAAAAGACAAAAGTAGTAAAATCATCTGTTCCACAATAAGTAATTAAGGGATACACTGAAGAAAATGCTGTAAAACATGATTCCTAAGACATCGAATGATGGGGGGGTAGTAAAAATGCAGGGTTATGAAATGTGTTTGATCTTAAGAGATCATCAACTTAAAATATCATACATGTGTGACCCAGCAATCTCATTCCTAGGCATATATCCAGAGAAAACCATAATTTGAAAGGATGCATGAAACCCAATAGACTATTTACAATAGCCAGGACATGGAAGCAACCTAAATGTCCATTGACAGAGGAATGGATAAAGAAGATGTGGTACATATATACAATGGAATATTACTCAGCCATAAAAAGAAATGAAATAGTGGATGGACCTAGAGATTGTCATACAGAGTGATGTAAGTCAGAAAGAGAAAAACAAATATCGTATAATATCACTTATATGTGGAATCTAGAAAAATGGTACAGATGAACTTATTTGCAAAGCAAAAATGGAGTCACAGATGTAGAGAAAAAACTTATGGTTACCAAGGGGGAAAGGGGGGTTGGGACGAATTGGGAGATTGGGATTGACATATATACACTACTATGTATAGAATAGATAACTAATGAGAACCTACTGTATAGCACAGGGAACTCTACTGAATGATCTGTGGTGACCTAAATGGGAATGAAATCTAAAAAAGAGTGGATATATGTATATGTATAATTGATTCATTTTGCTGTAGAGCAGAAACTAACACAACATTGTAAAGTAACTGTACTCCAATAAAAAATATCACATATGTGTATATGTAGATTTCTATATATAAACCTCATAGTAATGACAAACCAGAAACCTATAAGCGATACATATGCAGAAAAACAGAAAGGAATCCAAAAATAGCACTAAAGATAGTTATTAAATCAAAAGGGAAAAGAGAAAAAGGAAAAGAAAGACAAAAAAAGTCCTAAAAAAATGTGAGTGGACTAAATGTTCTGATCAAAAAATACAGAGCGACTGAATGGATAGAAAAACATTACCCATCTATATGCTGCATACAGTAGAATCACTTCAGATCTAAAGAAACACATAGACTAAAAGTGAGGCAACGGAAAAAGTTATTCCATGCAAATGGAACTCAAAAGAAAGCTGGGGTAGCAATACTTTTATCAGAGAAAATAGACATTTAAATAAAGACTATAACAAGAGATA
Organism: Delphinapterus leucas; assembly: GCF_059928025.1. NCBI lineage: Eukaryota > Metazoa > Chordata > Mammalia > Artiodactyla > Monodontidae > Delphinapterus > Delphinapterus leucas. The sequence goes on along the minus strand of NC_143150.1, from coordinate 79,030,655 downwards.
AACAAGAACATTACATAATATTGAGATCAATCTAAGAAGAAACTATAACAATGGTAAATATATATGAACCAAAGATAGGAACACTTAAATATATAAAGCAAATATTAAGAGACATAAAGGGAGAAATTGATAGTAACACAATAATAGTAGGGGACTTTAAACCGCACTTACATCAATGCACAGATCATCCAGATGGAAAATTAATAAGGAATCACTGGCCTTAAGCAACACATTAGACGTATGAATATATATATATATATATACATATATATATATATATATATATATAACATTCCATCCAAAAGCAGCATAACAAACATTATTTTTAAGTGAACATGGAACATTCTCTAGGAGAGAGCACATGATAGAACACAAAACAAGAGTCAATAAATTTTAGAAGACTGAAAGCATATTAATCATCTTTTTCAAACATAATGCTGAGTCTAGAAATCAATGATAAGAAAAAAATACAGAAAAGACAAACATATGGAGTTTAAATGCTATGCTACTAAAGAACCAATGGGACACTGAAGAAATCAAAGTGTAAATTAAAGAAATACCTAGAGACAAATGAAAATAAAAACACAGTAATTCAAAAATTATGGCACACAGCGAAAGCAATTCTAAGAGGAAAATTTATAGTGATACAAGCCTACCTCAGGAAACAAGATAAATCTCAAATAAACAGCCTAATCTTATACCTGAAGGAAACAGAAAAACAAGAACAAACAAAACCAAAGTTAGTAGAAGGAAAGAAATAATAAAAGTCAGAGTAGAAATAAATGAAATAGAGACTGAAAAACAACAAAAAGATCAATGAAATTAAGTGCTGGTCATTTGAAAAGATTTTAAAAAATGATAAAACATTAGCCAGGCTCATCAAGAAAAAAAGACAGAGGGCCCAAATAAATAAGTTCAGAAATGAAAGAGGAAAGTTACAACAGATACCACAGAAATACAAACTATCATAAGAGATTACTATGAACAATTATTTGCCAATAAAATGGACACCTAGAAGAAATAAATTCCTAGAAATGGACAGTCTCCCAAGACTGAACCAGGAAGAAATAGAAAATATGAAAAGACCAATTACCAGTAATGAAGTTGAACCAGAAAAAAAAACAAGAAAAACAAAAAATCAATGAAACAAACAAACAAAAAACAACTCCCAACAAATGAAAGTCCAGGGCCAGAAGTCTTCACAGGTGTATTCTGTCAAACATTTAAGAGTTAACATTTATCTTCTTCAACTATTCCAAAAAAATAACAGATGAAGGAGTGCATCCAAACTCACTTTATAAGGCCAACATCACCCTGGTACAAAAACCAGAAAAAGACACCATAAAGAAAGAAAATTACAGGCCAATATCACTGATGGACATAGATGTAAAAATCCTCAACAAAATACTAGCAAACAGAATCCTACAGCACATTAAGAGTATCATACACCATGATCAAGTGGGGTTTATCCCAGGAGTGCAAGGATACTTCAGTATATGCAAATCAAACAAAGTTATATGCCATGCTAACAAATTGAAGGAGAAAAACCATATGATCTTCTCAATAGATGCAGAAAAAGCTTTCAATAAAATTAAACACTGATTTATGATTAAAACCCTCCAGAAAGTAGGCACAGAGGGAACGTTCCTCAATATAACAAAAGCCATATATGACAAACCCACAGCCAACATCATCCTCAACGGTGAAAAACTGAAACCATTTCCACTAAGATCAGGAACAAGACAAGGTTGCCAACTCTCACCACTATTATCCATAGTTTTGGAAGTTTTAGCCACAGCAATCAGAGAAGAAAAAGAAACAAAAGGAATGCAAATCACAAAGGAAGTAGTAAAGCTGTCACTGTTTGCAGATGACATGATACAATACATAGAGAATCCTAAGGATGCCACCAGAAAACTACTAGAGCTAATCAATTAATTTGGTAAAGTAGCATGGTACAAAATTAATGCACAGAAGTCTCTAGCATTCCTATACACTAATGATAAAAAAAATCTGAAAGTGAAATTAAGGAAACACTCCCATTTACCAGTGCAACAAAAAGAATAAAATACCTAGGAATAAACCTACCTAAGGAGACAAAAGACCTGTATGCAGAAAATTATAAGACACTGATGAAAGAAATTACAGATGATACAAATAGATGGAGAGATATACCACGTTCTTGGATTGGAAGAATCAACATTGTGAAAATGACTATACTATGCAAAGCAAACTACAGTTTCAATGCAATCCCTATCTAACTACCACTGGCATTTTTCACAGAAATAGAACAAAAAATTACACAATTTGTATGGGATCTCAAAAGACCCCGAACAGACAAAGCAATCTTGAGAAAGAAAAATAGAGCTTGTGGAATCAGACTCCCTGACCTCAGACTATACTACACAGCTACAGTAATCAAGGCAGTATGGTACTGGCACAAAAACAGAAATATAGATCAATGGAACAGGAAAGAAAACTCAGTGATAAAGCCAACCACATAAGGTCACCTTATCCTTGATAAAGGAGGCAAGAATATACAGTGGAGAAAACACAGCTTCTTCAATAAGTGGCGCTGGGATAACTGGACAGGTACATTTAAAAGTATGAAATTAGAACACTCCCTAACACCATACACAAAAATAAACTCAAAATGGGTTAAAGACCTAAATGTAAGGCCATACACCGTCAAACTCTTAGAGGAAAACTTAGGCAGAACACTCTATGACATAAATCACAGCAAGACCCCCCTCCTATAGAAATGGAAATAAAAACAAAAATAAACAAATGGGACCTAATGAAACTTAAAAGCTTTTGCACAGCAAAGGAAACCATAAACAAGACCAAAAGACAACCTTTAGAATGGGAGAAAATATTTGCAAATGAAGCAACTTACAAACGATTAATCTCCAAAATTTACAAGCAGCTCATGCAGCTCAATATCAATAAAACAAACAACCCAATCCAAAAAAGGGCAGAAGACTTAATAGACATTTCTCGAAAGAAGATATACAGATTGCAAACAAACACATGAAAGAATGCTCAACATCATTAATCACTAGAGAAATGCAAATCAAAGCTACAATGAGATAACATCTCACACAAGTCAGAATGGCCATCATCAAAAAATCTAGAAAACTAGAAAAGGGAACACTCTTGCACTGTTAGTGGGAATGTAAATTGATACAGCCACTATGAAGAAGAGTATGGAGGTTCCATAAAAAACTAAAATTAGAAGTACCATACGACCCAGCAATCCCACTACTGGGCGTATACCCTGAGAAAACCATAATTAAAAAAGAGTCATGTACAAAAATGTTCATTGCAGCTCTATTTACAGTAGTCAGGCTGTGGAAGCAACCTATGTGTCCGTCAACAGATGAATGGATAAAGAAGATGTGGCACCTATATACAATGGAATATTACTCAGCCATAAAAGGAAACAAAATTGAGTTATTTGTAGTGAGGTGGATGGACGTAGAGTCTGTCATACAGAAAGAAGTAAGTCAGAAAAAGAAAAACAAATACCATGTTCTAACATATATATGGAATCTAAAAAAAAATGGTCATGAAGAAACTACGGGCAAGATGGGAATAAAGACACAGGCCTACTAGAGAATGGGCTTGTGGATATGGGGAGGGGGGGAATGTAAGCTGTGACAAAGTGAGAGAGTGGCATGGACATATATACACTACCAAACATAAAATAGATAGCTGTTGGGAAGCAGCTGCATAGCCCAGGGAGATCAGCTCGGTGCTTTTTGACCACCTAGAGGGGTGAGATAGGGAGGGTCGGAGGGAGGGAGATGCAAGAGGGAAGAGATATGGGAACATATGTACATGTGTAAATGATTCACTTTGTTATAAAACAGAAACTAACACACCATTGTAAAGCAATTATACTCCAATAAAGATGTTAAAAAAGTGAGTCTCTTGAAGACAGCATGTAGTCAGATGTTTTTATCCCTTTTGCCAACTTTTGCATTGTAATTAGACAGTTTAGTCCATTTATATTTAAAATAATTACTGGTAGGAAGACTTCTGCTACTTTGCTGTTCTTTTCTTTGTATCTTACACCTTTTTTTGTTCCTTAGTTTCTTCATTACTATTTTGCTTTGTCTTAAATTGAATGTTACGTGTATCATTTTGATTTCCCTCTCCTTTCCTTTTCTGTATGTTTTAGTTATTCTCTTATTGTTAACATTGGCTGTTACAATTCACATCTTAAATTCATAACAATCTAGTTTTAATTCATGCCAACTTTGCTTCAATAGTGTACAAAATATCTGCTTATATAGAGCTCAATTCTCCTCTTTATGTTATTGCCACAAATTACATTCTGTATATATTATACCCATTAACAAAGACATAGTTATTTAAGGGGGGAAAATCAGAATTATGAACCAAGAACACAATAATGTTGGCTTTTATATTTATCTAATTAGTTGCCTTTACTGGTATTGTTTATTTTTTGTTTGGATTAGAATTACTGTATAATGTCTTTTAATTTCAGCCTGAAGTTTACTTTACAGCTTTTCTTATAGTTTGAGACTGCTAATGATGATCTCCTTCAGCTCTACTTTATCAAGAAATATCTTAATTTTTCCTTCATTTTAGAAAGATCTGCCAGATACATAATTCTTGGTTGACAGGTATTTTTCTTTTAGCATTTTAAATACACCATACTACTTCCTTCTGTCCTCCATGGTTTATAATGAGAAATCAGCTGTTAATATTATTGAGGCTGGATCCCTTGTATGTGGTGAGTAGCTTCTGTTTTGTTGCTTATCCGATACTCTCACAGTGTGGACCCCTTTGAATTCATCCTTCTTTTTGTTTATTGAGCTCTTTAGATGCACAGATTCATATCTTTCATCAAATTTAGGATTTTTTGGGGGGGTGTTATGTTTTGAATATTTTTCCTTCCCATTTCTTTAGTTTCTTTCCTTCTGGGACTGTCGTTGTGTGTTTGTTGGTATGCTCATGGTCTCCCACAGGTCCCTTATGCTCCCCACTTTTCATTATTGTTTTTCTTTCTGCCCCTTAGAGTGGGTAATTTCAGTGAACCTATCTTTGAGTTAAGTAATGCTTCTGACTGCTCAAATCTGTTGTTGAGTACCTCCAGTGAATTTTTCATTTCACTTATTGTACTTTTCATCTCCAGAAACTCTATCTGGTTCTTTTATTAAAAATAATTTCTCTCTCTTTATTAATACTCATTATCTCATGAGATTTCATTTACCTCTTTTCCTTTAGTTCTTTTAGCATATTTAAGACAATTTAAAGTCTTATCCTAGTAAGACCAATGTCTGTGCTTCCTCATGGACAGCTTATATTTGCTTCTTTTTTCCTGTGAATGGGCCATACCTTCTTGCTTTCTTCCATGCATCATTTTTGGTTGAAAACTGGACAGTTGAATAATATAATGTGATAATTTCAGAAATCAGATTCTCCCCCCTCTTTAGAGTTTGTTGTTGCTACTAGTTGTGGGTTGTAGATTTCTGATTACTGGCTTTTGAAAACTATTTTTGTCTAGACTGTATTCATTGTCATCAGTCATGACTGAATTCTCTTTCCATTAGCTTAGCTGTCAACTAGTGATTTGCAGAGATTTCTTTAAATGCCAAAAATAAAAATAGTCTCCTGTCTGTGCAGATTGACTCTGTATTGGTGTATACCTTCAGTGCTTAACCAGGTCATTTATAACTCTTCCTTAACCATCACTTCCTGCTTGAGCAGAACCTAGAAGTCACCAGCAGATGAAAGCTTAAGGTCTTGTCAGATATTTTCTGAACATGTGTCCAGCCCTGGTCATGTACCTGGCTGTCTACTTTCCCTTGTATATACAGGAGCTTTTCAGTGCCCTTATTTTCCCATGTATCTCCTTGCCAAGCCTCTTCCTAGGCTTTTCAGTCTGTCTGCTGTTTGCCCCATATATTATCCCTTCCCTCAGGTGGCTGTGGATGGTATATTTGCCTTTAAATTTTTTGACAATGCCAGGAAGGCCACTCTAGCCCTGAAAAAGTTCTGAAGTGGACAAGAAAAGCCCCTGAACTCATCCAGGAGGAGCTACCAGGGAGGTCACAATATACAACCGCAATAATTTAATAACGAGGTCTGTGTTGTCCCCTCTGGTAAGAGAAAGCCACACTGTTAATGTGAACTGCCATTCCCAAAGTTTCTGGTAAGCTGGATAGTGAGACTGGAAGGCAGGTAATTCAAAATATTATAATACTCTTTTACCAAAATTTAGCAGGATTTTCTTTGATTAAGTCTTCCCCTGATTGTTGTAAGCTTTTGCTTAGATTTTGAAGTTTAAAATAAGTTGATTATTGCCTGCTTAATCATTGCTTTAGTGAGGGGACAGAGTTTTGGAGATCGCTACTTCAGCCTCATCTTGGTTGCTTCCAGGTTTTAGCATCTATGAATTAGGTTGCTATAAACATTTTTGTGCAGGTTTTTGTGTGGACATAAATTTTCAACCCCTTTGGGAAAATATCAAGGACCACAGTTGCTGGAATATATGATAAGAATATGCTTAGGTTAGTAATAAACAATCAAACTATCTTTCAAAGTGTCTATACAATTTTGCATTCCCACAAGCAATGGAAAAGAGTTCCTGTTGTTCCAGAGCCTTCTCAGCATTAGGTTCTGATATTTTGGCCATTCTAATAGGTATGTAGTGGTATCTCATTGTTTCATTTTGCATTTCCATGATGGCATATAATGTAAGCATCTTTTCATATGCTTATTTGTCATCTGTATAGCTTCTTTGGTGAGGTATCTATTATGATCTTTGGCCCATTTTCTAATCAGGTTGTTTGTTTCCTTATTGTTGAGTTTTAAGATTTCTTTATATAATTTGTATAGCAGTCCTTAATCATATTTGTGTTTTGTAAATATTTTCTCCCAGGTTTTGGCTTCTCATTTTCTTAAGTGTCTTTAGTAGAGCACACATTTTTCTTAACTTTAATGAAGTCCAGCTTATCAATGATTTCTTTCATGGATTGTGCCTCTAGTGTTTTATCTAAAAAGTCACTGCCAGACCTTCAAGATGGTGGGAGAGTAAGACGTGGAGATCACCTTACTCCCCACAAATACATCAGAAAAACATCTACATGTGGAACAACTCCTACAGAACACCTACTGAAAACTGGCAGAAGACCTCAGACTTCCCAAAAGGAAAGAAACTTCCCACGTTCCTGGGTAGGGCAAAAGAAAAAAGAAAAAAACAGATACAAAAAAATAGGGACAGGACCTGCAACACTGGGAAGAAGCTGTGAAGGAGGAAAAGTTTCCACACACTAGGAAGCCCCTTCACTGGTGGAGACAGGGGGTGGCGTGGGGGAAGCTTCAGAGACACAGAGGAGAATGCAACGATAGGGAGGGGTGCAGAGGGCAAAGTGGACAAATTCCCACACAGAGGATTGGTGCCAACCAGCACTCACCAGCCCAAGAGGCTTGCCTGCTCAACCGCCAGCCAGGACAGATGGGGTCTGGGAGCTGAGGCTTCGCCTTTGGAGGTCACATCCCAGGTAGAGGGCTGGGGCTGGCTGCATGAACATAGCCTGAAGGGGGCTAATGCACTACAGATAGCCAGGAGGGTGTCCGGGAAAAGGTGTGGACCTGCCAAAGAGGCAAGAGACCATTGTTTCAGGGTGCGCCAGGAGAGGGGATACAGAGCACCACCTAAACGAGTCTCAGAGATGGGCAAAAGCTGAGGTTATCAGCGCAGACACCAGAGACTGGCATGAAATACTAAGGCTGTTGCTGAATCCACCAAGAAGCCTGTGCGCAAGCACAGTTCACTATTCACAGCTCCACTCCTGAAAGCCTGTGCAGCCCACCAATGCCAGGGTCCCGTGATCCAGGGGCAACTTCCCCGGGAGAACACATGGCACACCTCAGGCTATTACAATATCATGCTGGCTTCTGCGACCACAGGTTCAACACGCATTCCGTACAGCTCCCTCCCCACAGCCTGAGCGAGCCAAAGCCCATTAATCAGCTGCTGCTTTTTTTTTTAAACATCTTTATTGGGGTATAATTGCTTTACAATGGTGTGCTAGTTTGTGCTTTATAACAAAGTGAATCAGTTATACATATACATATGTTCCCATATCTCTTCCCTCTTGCATCTCCCTCCCTCCCACCCTCCCTATCCCACCCCTCCAGGCTGTCACAAAGCACCAAGCCGATATCCCTGTGCCATGCGGCTGCTTCCCAGTAGTTATCTACCTTATGTTTGTTAGTGTGTATATGTCCATGACTCGCTCTCGCCCTGTCACATCTCACCCTTCCCCCTCCCCACATCTTCAAGTCCGTTCTCCAGGAGGCCTGTGTCTTTATTCCTGTCTTACCCCTAGGTTCTTCATATTTTTTTTTCTTAAATTCCATATACATGTGTTAGCATACGGTATTTGTCCTTTTCTTTCTGACTTACTTCACTCTGTATGACAGACTCTAGATCTATCCACCTCATTACAAATAGCTCAATTTCGTTTCCTTTTATGGCTGACTAATATTCCATTGTATATATGTGCCACATCTTCTTTATCCATTCATCCGATGATGGGCACTTAGGTTGCTTCCATCTCTGGGCTATTGTAAATAGAGATGCAATGAACATTTTGGTACATGACACTTTTTGAATTTTGGTTTTCTCAGGGGATATGCCCAGTAGTCGGATTGCTGGGTAATATGGTAGTTCTATCTGTAGTTTTTTAAGGAACCTCCATACTGTTCTCCATAGTGCCTGAACCAATTCACATTCCCACCAGCAGTGGAAGAGTGATCCCTTTTCTCCCCACCCTCTCCAGCATTTATTGTTTCTAGATTTTTTGATGATGGCCATTCTGACTGGTGTGAGATGATATCTCATTGTAGTTTTGATTTGCATTTCTCTAATGATTAATGATGTTGAGCATTCTTTCATGTGTTTGTTGGCAGTCTGTATATCTTCTTTGGAGAAATGTCTATTTAGGTCTTCTGCCCATTTTTGGATTAGGTTGTTTGTTTTTTTGTTATTGAGCTGCTTATAAATTTTGGAGATTTATCCTTTGTCAGTTGCTTCATTTGCAAATATTTTCTCCCATTCTGAGGGCTGTCTTTTGGTCTTGATTATGGTTTCCTTTGCTGTGCAAAAGCTTTGAAGTTTCATTAGGTCCCATTTGTTTATTTTTGTTTTTATTTCCATTACACTAGGAGGTGGGACAGAAAGGATCTTGCTGTGATTTATGTCATACAGTGTTCTACCTATGTTTTCCTCTAAGAGTTTGATAGTTCCTGGCCTTACACTTAGGTCTTTAATCCATTTTGAGCTTACTTTTGTGTATGGTGTTAGGGAGTGATCTAATCTCATACTTTTACATGTAGCTGTCCAGTTTTCCCAGCACCACTTATTGAAGAGGCTGTCATTCGTCCACTGTACATTGCTGCCACCTTTATCAAAGATAAGGTGTCCATATGTGCGTGGGTTTATCTCTGGGCTTTCTATCCTGTTCCATTGATCTATCTTTCTTTTTTTGTGCGAGTACCATACTGTCTTGATTACTGTAGCTTTGTAGTATAGTCTGAAGTCAGGGAGCCTGATTCCCCCAGCTCCTTTTCTCGTTCTCAAGATTCCTTTGGCTATTCGGGGCCTTTTGTGTTTCCATACAAATTGTGAAATTTTTTGTTCTAGTTCTGTGAAAAATGCCAGTGGTAGTTTGATAGGGATTGCATAGAATCTATCGATTGCTTTGGGTAATAGAGTCATTTTCACAATGTTGATTCTTCCAATCCAAGAACATGGTATATCTCTCCATCTATTTGTATCATCTTTAATATCTTTCATCAGTGTCTTATAATTTTCTGCATACAGGTCTTTTGTCTCCTTACATAGGTTTATTTCTAGATATTTTATTCTTTTTGTTGCAATGGTACATGGGAGTGTTTACTTGATTTCACTTTCAGATTTTTCATCATTAGTATATAGGAATGCCAGAGATTTCTGTGCATTAATTTTGTATCCTGCTACTTTACCAAATTCATTGATTAGCTCTAGTAGTTTTTTGGTAGCATCTTTAGGATTCTCTATATATAGTATCATGTCACCTGCAAACAGTGACAGCTTTACTTCTTCTTTTCCGATATGGATTCCTTTTATTTCCTTTTCTTCTCTGATTGCTGTGGCTAAAACTTCCAAAACTATGTTGTATAAGAGTGGTGAGAGTGGGCAACCTTGTCTTGTTCCTGATCTTAGTGAAAATGCTTTCAGTTTTTCACCATTGACGATGATGTTGGCTGTGGGCTTGTCATATATGGCCTTTATTAAGTTGAGAAAAGTTCCCTCTATGCCTACTTTCTGCAGGGTTTTTATCATAAATGGGTGTTGAATTTTGTCAAAAGCTTTCTCTGCATCTATTGAGATGATCATATGGTTTTTCTCCTTCAATTTGTTAATATGGTTTATCACATTGATAGATTTGCGTATATTGAAGAATCCTTGCATTCCTGGAATAAACCCCACTTGATCATGGTGCATGATCCTTTCAATGTGCTGTTGGATTCTGTTTGCTAGTATTTTGCTGAGGATTTTTGCATCTATGTTCATCAGTGATATTGGCCTGTAGTTTTCTTTCTTTGTGACATCCTTGTCTGGTTTTGGTATCAAGGTGATGGTGGCCTTGTAGAAGGAATTTGGGAGTGTTCCTCCCTCTGCTATATTTTGGAAGAGTTTGAGAAGGATAGGTGTTAGCTCTTCTCTAAATGATTGATAGAATTCGCCTGTGAAGCCATCTGGTCCTGGGCTTTAGTTTGTTGGAAGATTTTTAATCACAGTTTCAATTTCAGTGCTTGTGATTGGTCTGTTCATATTTTCTATTTCTTCCTGATTCAGTCTTGGCTGGTTGTGCATTTCTAAGAATTTGTCAATTTCTTCCAGATTGTCCATTTTATTGGCATAGAGTTGCTTGTCGTAATCTCTCATGATCTTTTTTATTTCTGCACTGTAAGTTGTTACTTCTCCTTTTTCATTTCTAATTCTATTGATTTGAGTCTTCTCCCTTTTTTTCTTGATGAGTCTGGCTAGTGGTTTATCTATTTTGTCTATCTTCTCAAAGAACCAGCTTTAAGTTTTATTGATCTTTGCTGTTGTTTCCTTCATTTCTTTTTCATTTATTTCTGATCTGATTTTTATGATTTCTTTCCTTCTGCTAGCTTTGGGGTTTTTTGTTCCTCTTTCTCTAATTGCTTGAGGTGCAAGGTTAGGTTGTTTATTCGAGATGTTTCCTGCTTCTTAAGGTGGGCTTGTATTGCTATAAACTTTCCCCTTAGAACTGCTTTTGTTGCACCCCATAGGTTTTGGGTCATTGTGCTCCATTGTCATTTGTTTCTCGGTATTTTTTTTTCTTCTTTGATATCTTCAGTGATCACTTCATTATTAAGTAGTGTATTGTTTAGCCTCCATGTGTTTGTATTTTTTACAGATCTTTTCTTGTAATTGATATCTAGTCTCATGGCGTTGTGGTCCGAAAAGATGCTTGATACAATTTCAATTTTCTTAAATTTACCAAGGCTTGATTTGTGACCCAAGATATGATCTATCCTGGAGAATGTTCCATGAGCCCTTGAGAAAAATGTGTATTCTGTTGTTTTTGGATGGAGTGTCTTATAAATATCAATTAAGCCCATCTTGTTTAATGTATCATTTAAAGCTTGTGTTTCCTTATTTTCATTTTGGATGATCTGTCCATGGGTGAAAGTGGGGTGTTAAAGTCCCCTACTATGAATGTGTTACTGTCGATTTCCCCTTTTATGGCTGTTAGTATTTGCCTTATGTATTGAGGTGCTCCTATGTTGGGCGCATAAATATTTAAAATTGTTGTATCTTCTTCTTGGATCGATCCCTTGATCATTATGTAGTGTCCTTCTTTGTCTCTTCTAATAGTCCTTATTTGAAAGTCTATTTTGTCTGATATGAGAATTGACACTCGCGCTTTCTTTTGGTTTCCATTTGCATGGTATATCTTTTTCCATCCCCTTATTTTCAGTCTGTATGTTTCTCTAGGCCTGAAGTGGGTCTCTTGTAGGCAGCATATATAAGGGTCTTGTTTTTGTAACCATTCAGCCAATCTGTGTCTTTTGCTGGGAGCATTTAGTCCATTTACATTTAAGGTAATTATCAATATGTATGTTTCTATTCCCATTTTCTAAATTGTTTTGGGTTCGTTATTATAGGTCTTTTCCTTCTCTTGTGTTTCTTGTCTAGAGAAGTTCCTTTAGCATTTGTTGTAAAGCTGGTTTGGTGGTGCTGAACTCTCTCAGCTTTTGCTTGTCTGTAAAGGTTTTAATTTCTCCATCAAATCTGAATGAGATCCTTGCTGGGTAGAGTAGTCTTGGTTGCAGGTTTTTCTCCTTCATCACTTTCAGTATGTCCTGCCACTCCCTTCTGGCTTGTAGGGTTTCTGCTGAGAGATCAGCTGTTTACCTTATTGGGATTCCCTTGTGTGTTATTTGTCGTTTTTCCCTTGCTGCTTTTAATATGCTTTCTTTGTATTTAATTTTTGACAGTTTGATTAATATGTGTCTTGGCGTATTTCTCCTTGGATTTATCCTGTATGGGACTCTCTGTGCTTCCTGGACTTGATTAACTGTTCCCTTTCCCATATTAGGAAAGTTTTCAACTATAATCTCTTCAAATATTTTCTCAATCCCTTTCTTTTTCTCTTCTTCTTCTGGAACCCCTATAATTTGAATGTTGGTGCGTTTAATGTTGTCCTAGAGGTCTCCGAGACTGTCCTCAGTTCTTTTCATTCTTTTTTCTTTATTCTGCTCTGCAGTAGTTATTTCCACTATTTTATCTTCCAGGTCACTTATCCGTTCTTCTGCCTCAGTTATTCTGCTATTGATCCCATCTAGAGTACTTTTAATTTCATTTATTGTGTTGTTCATCGTTGCTTGTTTCATCTTTATTTCTTCTAGGTCCTTGTTAACTGTTTCTTGCATTTTCTCCATTCTATTTCCAAGATTTCGGATCATCCTTACTATCATTATTCTGAATTCTTTTGCAGGTAGACTACCTATTTCCTCTTCATTTGTTAGGTCTGGTGCATTTTTATCTTGCTCCTTTATCTGCTGTGTGTTTTTCTGTCTTCTCATTTTGCTTATCTTACTGTGTTTGGGGTCTCCTTTTTGCAGGCTGCAGGTTCGTAGTTCCCGCTGTTTTTGATGTCTGTCTCCAGTGGCTAAGGTTGGTTCAGTGGGTTGTGTACGCTTCCTGGTGGAGGGGACTAGTGCCTGTGTTGTGGTGGATGAGGCTGGATCTTGTCTCTCTAGTGGGCAGATTCACGTCTGGCTGTGTGTTTTGGGGTGTCTGTGGCCTTATTATGATTTTAGGCAGCCTCTCTGCTAATGGGTGGGGTTGTGTTCCTGTTTTGCTAGTTGTTTGGCATAGGTTATCCAGCACTGTAGCTTGCTGGTTGTTGAGTGAAGCTCGGTGCTGTTGTTAAGATGGAGGTCTCTGGGAGTTTTTCGCCATTTGATATTATGTGGACTATAATCTCTTCAAATATTTTCTCAGTCCCTTTCTTTTTCTCTTCTTCTTCTGGAACCCCTATAATTCGAATGTTGGTGCGTTTAATGTTGTCCCAGAGGTCTCTGAGACTATCCTCAGTTCTTTTCATTCTTTTTTCTTTATTCTGCTCTGCAGTAGTTATTTCCACTATTTTATCTTCCAGGTCACTTATCCGTTCTTCTGCCTCAGTTATTCTGTTATTGATCCCATCTAGAGTACTTTTAATTTCATTTATTGCGTTGTTCATCATTGCTTGTTTCATCTTTATTTCTTCTAGGTCCTTGTTAACTGCTTCTTGCATTTTGTCCATTCTACTTCCAAGATTTCGGATCATCCTTACTATCATTATTCTGAATTCTTTTTCAGGTAGACTGCCTATTTCCTCTTCATTTGTTAGGTCTGGTGCATTTTTATCTTGCTCCTTCATCTGCTGTGTGTTTTTCTGTCTTCTCATTTTGCTTATCTTACTGTGTTTGGGGTCTCCTTTTTGCAGGCTGCAGGTTCGTAGTTCCCGCTGTTTTTGATGTCTGTCTCCAGTGGCTAAGGTTGGTTCAGTGGGTTGTGTACGCTTCCTGGTGGAGGGGACTAGTGCCTGTGTTGTGGTGGATGAGGCTGGATCTTGTCTCTCTAGTGGGCAGATTCACGTCTGGCTGTGTGTTTTGGGGTGTCTGTGGCCTTATTATGATTTTAGGCAGCCTCTCTGCTAATGGGTGGGGTTGTGTTCCTGTTTTGCTAGTTGTTTGGCATAGGTTATCCAGCACTGTAGCTTGCTGGTTGTTGAGTGAAGCTCGGTGCTGTTGTTAAGATGGAGGTCTCTGGGAGTTTTTCGCCATTTGATATTATGTGGAGCTGGGACGTCTCTTGTTGACCAGTGTCCTGAAGTTGGCTCTCCCACCTCAGAGGCAGAGCCCTGACTCCTGGCTGGAGCACCAAGAGCCTTTCATCCACACAGCTCAGAATCAAAGGGAGAAAAAGTAGAGAGAATTAGTAGAAGTATGAAGAAAGAAAGAAAGAAAGAAAGAAAGAAAGAAAGAAAGAAAGAAAGAAAGAAAGAAAGAAAGAAGGAAAGAAAGTAAGAAAGGAGGGAAGGAAGGAAGAAAGAAGCAAAGAAGGAAAGGAGTCAAGAAGGAAAGAAAGGAGGGAGGGAGGAAGGAAAGAAGGAGGGAAGGAAGGAGAAAAGACAGAAAGAAAGAAGATACAGTAAAATAAAATAACGTATAATAAAGTTATTGAATTAAAAAATAATTATATAAAAAAATTAAGGGCAGATAGAGTCTTAGGACAAATGGTGGGAGCAAGGCTGTACAGACAAAATCTTACACAGAAGCATACACATACACCCTCACAAAAAGAGGTAAAGGGGAAAAATCATAAATCTTGCTCTCAGAGACCACTTCCTCAATTTGGGATGATTCGCTGTCTAAGGGAGGGAAGGAAGGAAGGAAGGAAGGAAGGAAAGAAAGAAAGAAAGAAAGAAAGAAAGAAAGAAAGAAAGAAAGAAAGAAAGAAAGAAAAAAAGAAAGAAAGAATAAAGAAAGAAGGTAAAGTATAATAAAGTTATTAAAATTAAAATTAATTATTAAGAAAAAAATTAAAAAAAAACATGGACGGATAGAACCCTAGGACAAATGGTGGAAGCAAAACTATACAGACAAGATTTCACACAGAAGCATACACATACACATTCACAAAAAGAGAAAAAGGGGAAAAAATCATAGATCTTGCTCTCGCAGCCCACCTCCTCAATTTGGGATGATTCCTTCTTTATTCATGTATTCCACAGATGCAGGGTACATCAAGTTGATTGTGGAGCTTTAATCTGCTGTTTCTGAGGCTGCAGGGAGAGATTTCCCTTTCTCTTCTTTGTTCTCACAGCTCACAGGGGCTTAGCTTTGGATTTGGCCCTGCCTCTGCGTGTAGGTCGCTGGAGGGCATCTGTGTTTTGCTCAGACAGGACGGGGTTAAAGGAGCCGCTGATTCGGGGGCTCTGGCGCACTCAGGCTGGAGTGAGAGAGGGGCAATGCGTGCGGGGCGGGCCTGCGGCGGCAGAGGCCGGCATGACATTGCACCAGCCTTAGGCCCGCTGTGCGTTCTCCCAGGGAAGTTGTCCCTGGATCCCAGGAACCTGGCAGTGGTGGGCTGCACAGGCTCCACGGAAGAGGGGTGTGGATAGTGACCTGTGCTCGCACACAGGCCCCTTGTTGGCGGCAGCAGCAGTCTTAGTGTCTCCTGCCTGTCCCTGGGGTCCGTGCTTTTAGCTGCGGCTCGCGCCCGTCTCTGGGGTCCGCATTTTTAGCCACGGCTCACGCCCATCTCTGGGGTTCGCGCTTTTAGCTGTGGCTCGCAGCCGTCTCTGGAGTTCCTTTAAGTAGCGCTCTTAAACCCCTCTCCTCACGCACCAGGAAACAAAGAGGGAAGAAAATGTCTCTTGCCTCTTCAGCAGGTGCAGACTTTTCCCCGGACTCCCTCCCGGCTAGCCGTGGTGCACTAACCCCTTCAGGCTATGTTCAAGCCGCCAAACCCAGTCCTCTCCCTGCGCTCAGATGGAAGCCCGAGACTCAGCTCACAGCCCCGCCCACTCCGGCGGGTGAGCAGACAAGTCTCTCGGGCTGGTGAGTGCCGGGCGGCACCGATTCTCTGTGCAGGAATCTCCCCGCTTTGCCCTCCGCACCCCTGTTGCTGTGCACTCCTCCGTGGCTCCGAAGCTCCCCCCTCCACCTCCTGCAGTCTCCGCCCACGGAGGGGCTTTCTAGTGTGTGGAAACTTTTCCTCCTTCACAGCTCCCTCCCACTGGTGCAGGTGCCATCCCTATTCTTTTGCCTCTGTTTCTTCTTTTTTTCTTTAGCCCTACCCAGGTACGTGGGGAGTTTCTTGCCTTTTGGGAGGTCTGAGGTCTTCTGCCAGCCTTCAGTAGGTGTTCTGTAGGAGTTGTTCCACGTGTACATGTGTTTCTGGTGTATCTGTGGGGAGGAAGGTGATCTCCGCGTCTTACCCTTCCGCCATTTTCAAGGTCCCCCAATCAGCTGCTAATTTAACCCCATCCTCTCTGAGCAAAGAACAGATGCCCTCAGGTGACCTACATGCAGAGGCAGGGCCAAATCCAAAGCTGAAACCCAGGAGCTGTGTGAACAAAAAAGAGAAAGGGAAATTTCTCCCAGCAGCCTCAAGGGTAGCAGATTAAAACACCACAATCAACTAGATGTACCCTGCATCTGTGGAAAACCTGAATAGACAATGAACCATTCCTAAATAGAGGCAGTGGACTTCGGGAGGAAATATATACATACATTTTTTTTTCCTTTTTCTCTTTTTTGAGTGTGTTTCTATATGTTTCTTTGTGTGATTTTGACTGTATAGCTTTGCTTTTACCATATGTCCTAAGGTTCTGTCTGTCTGTTTTTTTTTTTTTTGTATAGTTTTTAGTGCTTGTTACTATTGGTAGATTTGTTATTTGGTTTGATTGCGCTCTTCCTTCTTTCTTTCTTTGTTTTTTTTTCTTTTTTAAATTACTTTTTAATTTTTAATATTACTTTTAAAATCTTATTTTAATAACATTATTTTATTTTTTTCTTTCATTCTTTCTTTTTTTTTCTCCCTTTTCTTCTGAGCCGTGTGGCTGACAAGGTCTTGGTGCTCTGGCCGGGTGTCAGGGCTGTTCCTCTGAGGTGGGAGAGCCGAGTTCAGGACATTGGTCCACCACAGATGTCCCGGCTCCATGTAATATCAAACCGTAAAAGCTCTCCCAGAGATCTCCATCTCAACACTAAGACCCAGCTCCACTCAACAAAGAGCAAGCTACAGTGCTAGAGAGTCTATACCAAAAAACTAGCAACAGAGCACAACAACCCCACCCATTAGCAGAGAGGCTGCTAAAAATCAACATGTCACAGACACCCCAAAACCCACCACCAGATGCCATCTTGCCCAACAGAAAGACAAGATCCAGCCTCATCCACGAGAACACAGGCACTATTTCCTTCCACCAGGAAGCCTACACAATACACTGAACCAACCTTAGCCACTGGAGGAAGACACCAAAAACAATGGGAACTATGAAACTACAGCCTGCAAAAAGGAGAAACCAAACACAGTAAGTGAAGCAAAATGAGAAGACAGAGAAACACACAACAGATGAAGGAGCAAGGTTGAAACCCACCAGAGCAAAAAAATGAAGAGGAAATAGACAGTCTACTTGATAAAGAATTCAGAGTAATGATAGTAAAGATGATGCAAATCTTGGAAATAGAATGGAGAAAATAACAGAAACATTTAAAAATGACCTAGAAGAACTAAAAAACAAACAATGATGAACAAGATAAATGATATAAAAATTCTCCAGAAAGAAATTATACCAGATTAACTGAGGCAGAAGAAAGGAAAAGTGACCTGGAAGATAAAATAGTGGAAATAACTACTGCAGATCAGAATAAAGAAAAAAAATTGAAAAGAATGGAGGACAGTCTCAGAGACTTCTGGGACAAGAGTAGATGTACAAACATTCGAATTATAGGGGTCCCAGAAGAAGAAGAGAAAAAGAAAGGGATTGAGAAAATATTTGAAGTGATTATAGTTGAAAACTTGCCTAATATGGGAAAGGAAATAATTAATCACGTTCAGGAAGTGCAGAGAGTCCCATACAGGATAAATCCAAGGAGAAACACGATAGGACACATATTAATCAAACTATCAAAAATGAAATACAAAGAAAAAATATTAAAAGCAGCAAGGGAAAAGGAACAAATAACATACAAGGGAATCCCCATAAGGTTAACAGCTGATCTTTCAGCAGAAACTCTGCAAGCCAGAAGGGAGTGGCAGGACATATTTAAAGGGATGAAAGGGAAGAGCCTACCACCAAGATTATTCTACCCAGCAAGGATCTCATTCAGATTCGATGGGAAACTAAACGTTTACAGACAAGCAAAAGCTAAGAGAATTGAACACTAACAGCTTTACAACAAATGCTAAAGGAACTTCCCTAGGCAGGAAACACAAGAGAAGGAAAAGACCTAGAATAACAAATCAAAACCAATTAAGAAAATGGTAATAGGAACATACATATCGATAACTACCTAAAATGTATATGGATTAAATGCACCAACCAAAAGATCTAGAGTAGCTGAATGGATACAGAAACAAGACAGGTATGTATGCTGCCTACAAGAGACGCACTTCAGACCTAGGTACACATACAGGCTGAAAGTGACGGGATGGAAAAGGATATTCCATGCAAATGGAAATCAAAAGAAAACTGGAGTAGCAATTCTCATATCAGACAAAATAGACTTTAAAGTAAAGACTTGAGGACACGACGGGGGAAGGACCAGCTGGGATGAAGTGAGAGAGTGGCATGGACTTATATATACTTACAAATGTGAAATAGACAGCTATTGGGAAGCAGCTGCATAGTACAGGGAGATCAGCTCGGTGCTCTGTGACCACCTAGAGAGGTGGGATAGGGAGGGTGGGAGGGAGATGCAAGATGGAGGAGATATGGGTATATATGTATATGTATAGCTGATTCACTTTTTTATAAAGCAGAAAGTAACACACCATTGTAAAGCAATTATACTCCAATAAAAATGTTTAAAAAATTAAAAAATAAAAATAAAAGTACCAAAAAAAATTCATTGCCATACTCAAGGTCAACTAGGTTTTCTTTTGTGCTATCCTCTAGGAGTTTTATAGGTTTTCATTTTACATGTAGATATCTGTGATCAAGTTTTAGGTAATTTTTGTGAAGGTGATAAAGTCCGTGTCTAGATTCCTTTTTTTTTTTAAGTTTGTATGTGGATGTCCAGTTGTTCCAGCAGTTGTTCAAAAGTTTATCTTTGCTCCACTGTATTGTATTTGCTACTTTGTCAAATATCAGTTGATTAAATTTATCTGGGTCTATTTCTGTGCTCTCTATTCTGTTCCATTGATCTATTTGTATATTATTTTGCCAATAGCACACTGTCTTGGTTACTGTAGGTTTATAGTAAAAAAAAGTTTATAGGTTTATAGTTGAAGTTCAGTAGTGTCAGCCCTCCATTGTTCTTATCATTCAATATTGTGTTGGTTAGTATGGGTCTTTTGCCTCTCTCTATAAACTTCATAATCATTTTCTTGATATTTATAAAATAACTTGCTGGGATTTTGACTGGATTTGCACTGAATCTATAGATCAAGTTGGGAAGAACTAAATATTTAGTCTTCCAATCCATGGAGAAGGGCTATCTCTCTATTTATTTAATCTTTGAGTTCCTTCATCAGAATTTTGTAGATTTCCTCATGTATATCTTGTACATGTTTTATTAAATTTATACCTATATATGTGATTTTTTCAAGTGCTAATATAAAGTGGTATTATTTTAAAATTTATTTTTTATATTTGAATTATAATTAAACTATAATTTAATTTATAATTAAATTAAATTTAATTGGGTATTAATTTCAAATTCTACTTGTTCATTATTGGTATATAGTGAATCGATTGACTTCTGTATATTAACCTTGTATCCTGCAACCTTGATATAATTGCTTATTACTCCCAGGAGATTTTCTGTCCAGTCTTCCATGTTTTCTACATATAATCATGTCATCTGTAAACAAAGACAGTTTTATGTCTTCCTTCCCAATCTGTATACCTTTTATTTCCTTTCCTTGTCTATTACATTAGCTAGGACTTCCAGTATGATGTTGAGAAGGAGTGGTGACAGGGGACATCCCTGCTTTGTTCCTAATCTTAGGCTTTGAGTTGCTCACCATTAGTTATGACGTTATCTGTAGGATATTTGAAGATATTCTTTATCAAGTTGAGGAAGTTCCCTTATATTCCTAGTTTACTGAGAGAATGTTGGATATTGTCAAATGCTCTTTCTGCAACTGTTGACATTATGACTTTTCTTTTTAGCATGTTTCTGTGATGGATTACATTAACTGATTTTCAAATGTTGTACCACCCTTGCATACCTGGAATAAATCCCCTGTTGTTATGGTGTATAATTCTTTTCTTTTCACTTTTATTTATTCAGTTTATTGTTTGAGCACCCACCTGCCCGCAGGGACAGGAGTTCCCCTTATTTCCCAAAACCTCCTCCAACCACCCTACTTGGGCAGGAACACTAGGAACTTAGTTCAAAGAAGACTGGTCCTGCTGCAAGAAGCCAGGGAGAGAGAGAAAACCAGGAAGCACACCAGTCCACTAACACCGTGGCTTGAGTCTCTGCCACATGAGGTTACAGGTGGTCCTGCACATTCTGATGGCAGGAAATTTGTTCATAGTTGCTATGATACTCCTATTAACTCAGCTCTTTTCTTTGAATCACGCCTGAAGCATCCCAGAGCTCTGAGAACGCTTCTCTTTTAGATCACAGTCCCATACTCAACCCTTTCTGCCTAATGCTTAGCACAGTGCCAGGTGGGCCACATTGGAGAAGAACCCAGCCCCAGCCTCCTGAGGTGCTGGAATAAATCTTCCCCATGGAGCCTGGTTCACTCCCCATGCATGGGACCACCTCAGCACATCCCAACAAGGGATCTCCTCATTGCACATAAAGGGAAAAGGCAAATGTTGATAAGCAACACACATTTTACATACCTACACCTATGCCTACACACAAACTTTCACTGGCAAGGATTGCCTGTTTGCCTTAAATTTTCATCACTTAGGGAGTCTTTTAAATCCTTCTCTACAATGAAGCAGTATCCTCCAAGGGACTGTTCTTGGCTTTACAGTAGAAATGGCACCTCATTCCAATACTAATTTTTCATAAAGAAAAGTCTGCTCCAAGACTATGGCTATTGAGTGAGCCCAGGTAATCATTATTCAGGGCTTGAATGCTCATGGGGGAGAGTTAATCAGCCATTTTCATCTTCCCCAGCATCTGGTAGTTTTACCCAGCATTAACATTTTTTAAATTTGTAACACATGTAACTGCAAAGGATTAATATCCAAAATATATAAAGGGTGCCAATGGTCAAGAAAGAGTGTAGTACAAAAATGGTCATTTCACACAAAGGACTAATATCCAAAATATATAAAGGATGCCAATAATTCTTTTTATAAATTTTTGGATTTGATTTAATAATATTTTGTTGAGGACTTTCACATCTACCTTCATGAAACATATTGGTTTATACTTCTTTTTCAAACTGTTTTAATGATTCTGGTTCCTTTGCCTTTCTATATACATTTCAGAATATTGACAATATCTCCAAAAATCTTTCTGGAATTTTGATAGGAAATGCATTATATCTATATAACAATTTGAGGAGAACGGACATCTTTACTATATTAAGTTTTCCAATCCATGACTATCTTATGTCTTCCCATTTATTTAGTCTTTTATTTCTTTCAGCAGTGTTTTGTAGTTTTCAGCACACAAGACCTATATATATTTTGTTAGATTGTCACTTAAGTATTTCTTTTTTTTAAATTAGATTGGTTAGGTGAAATGTTTCCTGGTCACATTTTTTTTTATTGTGGTAAAAAAGACATAACATTAAAATTACCATCTCAACCATTTTTAAGTGTAAAGTTCAGTAGTGTATCATTACATTATTGTGCAACAGATCTCTAGAACTCTATTTTGCAACACTGAAACTGTACACTTACTAAACATAAATTCCCTCCTCACCTGCACCCAGACCTTGGCAACCACCCCTCTACTTCCTGTTTTTCTGATTTTGACTACTTTAGATACTTCATAGGAGTGGAATAATACAACAGTTGGCCTTTCATGACTGACTGATTTCACTTAGTATAATATCCTCAAGGTTCTTCCATGTTGTAGCACATGACAGAAAGCCCTTCTTTTTTAAGGCTGCATAATATTCCATTTTGTTGTATATACCATATATCCTTTATCCATTTCTGTGTCAATGGACATTTGGGTCACTTCTAACTTAATTCTTGGCTATTGTGAATAATGCTGTGATTAATGTGGGTATGCGAAAGTTCTTAGAGATATTGAATTATTTTAGATATAAATCTAGAAGTAGGATTGCTGTACCATATGGTAATTCTATATTTAATTTTTTAAGGACTGCCAAATTATTCTCAACAGTGAGTACATCATTTTACATTCTGACCAGCAATGCACAAGGGTTCCAACTTCTCTAAATCCCTACTGATTTATCTTTTTTACCATTTTTTTAATAGTAACAATCCTAATGGGTGTGAAGTAGTATCTCACTGTTGTCTGATTTGCATTTCCCTTATGATCAGTGATGTTGAAGGCTTATTGTCCTTCTTGTGCTTATTGGCCATCTGTATGCCTTCTTTGGAGAAGCGTTTATTTAAATCCTTTGCCCATTTTTGAATAGGATTATTTGTGTTTTGTTGTCAAGCTTTTAGAAGTTCATTATATACTCTGGATATTAATCTCATACCATATATGTGACTTGAAAATATTTTCCCATTTTCTAGTATGACTTTTCACTCTCTTGATAGTACCATTTTTTTGAGGGGGGGGCACACCATGTGGGATCTTAGTTCCCTGACCAGGGATCGAACCCATGTCCCCTGCAGTGGAAGCAAGGAGTCTTAACCACTGGACTGCCAGGGAAGTCCTGATAGTACCCTTTCATGCACGAAAGATTTTAATTGTGATCAAGTCCATTTTGCCTAGTTTTTCCTTTTGGTCCACTCTTGGTGTCATATCCAAGAAACCACTGCCAAATCTAATGTTATGAAGATTTTCTCTATGTTTACAAATTTTATAGTCTAGATCCTACATTTAGGTTTTTAATCAATTTTTAGTTAATTTTTGTATTTGGTGTAAGGTAAGGGTCCAACTTCATGCTTTTACTGTGGATATCCAGTTTTTCCAGTACCATTTGTTGCAAAAACTGTCCTTTCTCCATTGAATGGTCTTCCAACTCTTATTGAATATCTATTGACTATATATGTGTGGGATTATTTTTAGGCTCGCTATACTATTCCATTGGTCTATTGTCTGTCCGTATGCTAGTACACTATTTTGATTACTGTTGAGTTGTAGTAAGATTTGAAATCAGAAAGTGTGAGTCCTTCAACTTTGTTCTTGTAATTTAAGATTGTTTTCTGGCTAGTCAAGATCTCAAGCATTATATTTATGGAAATGTTTATAAACAGTATACACATTTTTGTTTCTGTGTCCCTTTTTTCATTACTAATACATGCAAACACAATTGATTTTTGTACATTCACCTTGTATCCTGTAATCATGAACTCACCTATTAGTTCTAAAAGGATTTTTACAAAATTTTTATTAGATTCCTTGGGCTTTTGAGCTTATCCATTCAGTATTTTTTTTAATTCCTATTATTTTATTTTTCAGTTGTATAATTTCCAATTGGTTCTATATGTTTTCAATTTCTTTTCTGAGTTTCTTCATTTGTAAATGTTTGTTGAAGAATTTTAATGATGGCTATCTAAAATCTTTGTCAGACAATTCTAACATCACTGTTATCTTTCTGTTGATGTCTACTGAATGCTTTTTTAATTTAAGTTGATACTTATTTTTGGTATGATGAGTAATTTTCAACTGAAACTTAAGAAATTTTGGTAATATTGTTAAAAGACTCTGGTGCTTATTTACACCTTCTATTTTAGCAAGCTGACTATGACACTGTACTGGCAGAGGAAATGTGGGTGCTTCTTATTAGTGCCAGGAGGAAACAGAGTTTAAGGTTCCCCACATGGCTTCCACTGACACTCAAGTTGGGGAGGGCCCCCACAGTATTGCTGCATGGGTGTGGGGATTCAAGCACCTCACTAGTGTTATGCTGAAAGTACCCCAGCTGGAGTGGGCAGACGTATTTCATTACTTCTCCCCATGTAAATTCTAATGATGCCATAGGGTTTGGCCTCATTAATGCTGGGTGGTAGTTAAATTCATGGCTCTCCACTAGGCCTCCTTCAATACCATCAAACTGGGGAGAGGGAAAGGTAACATCATCAATGAGTAGAGGTGGAAATCCAGGTTCCCCACATGATCTCTATTGACACTAGCAGGAGGAGAGTATCTGGTGGTGATAAAAATCCCAGCTCCTCACTTGACCTTCTCTGACACCACTCTGGGGAGAGGATATAAGGGCACTTGGGTGCTTTGTTACAGCTTTATGAGGGTAGAAATCTAGGCTCTTTACTTGGCCTTTGCTAGATAGGTAGGGCCACAGTCTGCTTTCATAGTGTTTGACTGGAGGAGAACAGTTATTATCTAAAAGTTTTGTTTTGGTAGGCTGCTCCATTTTTGGTCCTTTGGCTAAAGAGAGCAGGCTTCACATATGTCTATTTCTTCTGTCTCCTTGATGTTTCTTGGTTGCCAACTTCTTCAGCTTCAAGTCTAGAATATATAAAGCAAACAAACAAAACAAAACAAAAAAACCAAAAACCATGGAACTCACCATTGTGTTTTCCTTTAGTTCTGTGGACCACAGTCGGTCTGCCATCTTCTTTCCACCTTTGGTAGTAGCTTAATGTTTGCTTTATAATATCCAGGGGTTTTAGTTTTACTTAGTGGGAGAAGCAGGGAAAAACATTTCTCCTACATCATTCCCTTAATAGGTATTTCGTTGCTTTTTAGTAACAAAAAAATATCTATCGTTGGTGATATTACTGAAAAGGATGAAGTAGGGATCTCCAAAACTCTGTCCCCTCACTAAAGCAATGATTAAGCAGGCAATAATCAACTTATTTTAAACTTCAAAATCTAAGCAAAAGCTTACACAATCAGGGGAAGGCTTAATCAAAGAAAAACCTGCTAAATTTTGGTAAAAGAGTATTATAACATTTTGATTTACCTGCCTTCCAGTCTCACTCTCCAGCTTACCAGAAACTTTAGGAATGGCAGTTCACATTAACAGTGTGGCTTTCTCTTACCAGAGGGGACAACACAGACCTTGTTATTAAATTATTGCGGTTGTATATTTTGACCTCCCTGGTAGCGCCTCCTGGATGAGTTCAGGGGCTTTTTTTGTCCACTTCAGAACTTTTTCAGGGCTAGAGTGGCCTTCCTGGCATTGTCAAAAAATTTAAAGGCAAATATACCATCCACAGCCACCTGAAGGAAGGGATAATATATGGGGCAAACAGCAGACAGACTGAAAAGCCTAGGAAGAGGCTTGGCAAGGAGATACATGGGAAAATAAGGGCACTGAAAAGCTCCTGTATATACAAGGGAAAGTAGACAGCCAGGTACATGACCAGGGCTGGACACATGTTCAGAAAATATCTGACAAGACCTTAAGCTTTCATCTGCTGGTGACTTCTAGGTTCTGCTCAAGCAGGAAGTGATGGTTAAGGAAGAGTTATAAATGACCTGGTTAAGCACTGAAGGTATACACCAATACAGAGTCAATCTGCACAGACAGGAGACTATTTTTATTTTTGGCATTTAAAGAAATCTCTGCAAATCACTAGTTGACAGCTAAGCTAATGGAAAGAGAATTCAGTCATGACTGATGACAATGAATACAGTCTAGACAAAAATAGTTTTCAAAAGCCAATAATCAGAAATCTACAACCCACAACTAGTAGCAACAACAAACTCTAAAGAGGGGGGAGAATCTGTTTTCTGGAATTATCACATTATATTATTCAACTGTCCAGTTTTCAACAAAAAATGAGGCAGAGAAGAAAGCAATAAAGTATGGCTCATTCACAGGAAAAAAGAAGCAAATATAAACTGTCCATGAGGAAGCACAGACATTGGTCTTACTAGGATAAGACTTTAAATTAATTGTCTTAAATATGCTAAAAGAACTAAAGGAAAAGAGGTAAATGAAATCTCATGAGATAATGAGTATTAATAAAGAGAGAGAAATTATTTTTAATAAAAGAACCAGATAGAGTTTCTGGAGATGAAAAGTACAATAAGTGAAATGAAAAATTCACTGGAGGTATTCAACAACAGATTTGAGCAGTCAGAAGCATTACTTAACTCAAAGATAGGTTCATTGAAATTACCCACTCTAAGGGGCAGAAAGAAAAACAGTAATGAAAAGTGGGGAGCATAAGGGACCTGTGGGAGACCATAAGCATACCAACAAACACACAACGACAGTCCCAGAAGGAAAAAAGATAAAGAAAGGGGTAGGAAAAATATTCAAAGACATAACGCCCCCCCAAAAATCCTAAATTTGATGAAAGATATGAATCTGTGCATCTATAAAGCTCAGTAAACAATAAGAAGGATGAATTCAAAGGGATCCACACTGAGAGAGTATCGGGTAAGCAACAAAACAGAAGCTACTCACCACATACAAGGGATCCAGCCTCAATAATATTAACAGCTGATTTCTCATTATACACCATGGAGGACAGAAGGCAGTAAGAGAGTGTATTTATAGTGCTAAAAGAAAAATACCTGTCAACCGAGAAGTATGTATCTGGCAGATTTTTCTATAATGAAGGAGAAATTAAGATATTTCTTGATAAAGTAGAGCTGAAGGAGATCATCATTAGTAGTCTTGAACTATAGAAAAGCTGTAAAGTAAACTTCAGGCTGAAATTAAAAGACACTATACAGTAATTCTAATCCAAACAAAAAATAAAGAATACCAGTAAAGGCAACTAGTTAGATAAAAATAAAAGACAACATTATGGTGGTCTTGGTTCATAATTCTCCTTTTTCCCCCCTTAAATAACTACGTCTTTGTTAATGAGTATACAATGTAGAGAATGTAATTTGTGACAATAACATAAAGAGGAGAATGGAGCTCTATATAAGCAGAGGTTTTGTTCACTACTGAAGCAAAGTTGGCATGAATTAAAACTAGATTGTTATGAATTTAAGATGTGAATTGTAACTTCCAAGGATAACAATAAGAGAATAACTAAAATATATACAGAAAAGAAAGGAGAGGAAAATCAAAATGATACACATAAAACTCAATTTAAGACATAACAAAATAGTAATGGAGAAATGAAGGAACAAATAAAGGTGTAAGATACAAAGAAAAGAACAGCTAAGTAGCAGAAGTCCTCCTACCAGTAATTATTTTAAATATTAATGGAGTAAACTGTCTAATTACAATGCAAAAGTTGGCAAAATGTATAAAAACATCTCACTACATACTCTCTTCAAGAGACTCACTTTTTTTTTAGCATCTTTATTGGAGTATAATTTCTTTATAATGGTGTGTAAGCTTCTGTTTTATAACAAAGTGAATCAGTTACACATATACATATGTTCCCATATCTCTGCCCTCTTGCATCTCCCTCCCTCCCACCCTTCCTAGCCCACTGCTCTAGGTGGTCAAAAATCACTGAGCTGATCTCCCTGGTCTATGCAGTTGCTACCCACTAGCTATCTATTTTATGTTTGGTAGTGTATATATGTCCATGCCACTCTCTCACTTTGTCGCAGCTTACAATTCCCCTTCCCCATATCCTCAAGCCAATTCTCTAGTAGGCCTGTGTCTTTATTCCTGTTTTGCCCATAGGTAATTCATGACCATTTTGTTTTTTAGATTCCATATATATGTGTTAGAATATGGTATTTGTTTTTCTCTTTCTGACTTACTTCACTCTGTATGACAGACTCTAGGTCCATCCACCTCACCAGAAATAACTCAATTTCATTTCCTTTTGTGGCTGAGTAATATTTCATTGTACATATATGCCACAGCTTCTTTAGCCATTCATCTGTTGATGGACATTTATGTTGTGTCCATGGCCTGGCTATTGTAAATAGAGCTGCAATGAACATTTTGGTACATGACTCTTTTTGAATTATGGTTTTCTCAGGGTATATGCCCAGTAGTGGGATTTCTGGGTCATATGCTACTTCTATATTGAGCTTTTTTAAGGAACCTCCATACTGTTTTTCATAGTGGCTGTAACAATTTACTTTCCCACCAATATTGCAAGAGGGTACCCTTTTCTCTACACCCTCTCCAGCATTCATTGTTTGTAGATATTTTGATGATGGCCATTCTGACTGGTGTGAGATGACATCTCACTGTAGTTTTGATTTGCATTTCTCTAATGATGAATGATGTTGAGCATTCTTTCATGTGTTTGTTGGCAGTCTGTATATCTTCTTTGGAGAAATGTCTATTTAGGTCTTCTGCGCATTTATGGATTGGGTTGTTTGATTTTTTGATATTGAGCTGCATGAGCTGCTTGTAAATTTTGGAGATTAATCCTTTGTTATTTGCTTCATTTGCAAATATTTTCTCCCATTATGGTTTATGGTTTCCTTTGCTGTGCAAAAGGTTTGAAGTTTCATTAGGTCCCATTTGTTTATTTTTGTTTTTATTTCCATTTCTCTAGGAGGTGGGTTTTGCTGTGATTTATGTCATAGAGTGTCCTGCCTATGTTTTCCTCTAAGAGTTTGACAGTGTCTGGCCTTACATTTAGGTCTTTAATCCATTTTGAGATTTTTTTTGTGTATGGCGTTAGGGAGTGTTCTAATTTCACACTTTTACATGTACCTGTCCAGTTATCCCAGCGCCACTTATTGAAGAGGATGTCTTTTCTCCACTGTATATTCTTGCCTGCTTTATCAAAGATAAGGTGACCATAAGTTGGTGGTTTTAACACTGGGCTTTCTATCCTGTTCCATTGATCTATATTTCTGTTTTTCTGCCAGTACCATACTGCCTTGATTACTGTAGCTTGTCAGGGAGCCTGATTCCTCCAGCTCCATTTTACCTTCTCAAGACTAATTTGGCTATTCGGGCTCTTTTGTGTTTCCATATAAATTGTGAAATTTTCTCTTCTAGTTTTGTGAAAAAATGCCAGTGGTACTTTGATAGCGATTGCATTGAATCTGTAGATCGCTTTGGGTAGTAGAGTCATTTTCACAATATTGATTCTTCGAATCCAAGAACATGGTATATCTCTCTATCTGTTTGTATCATCTTTTATTTCTTTTATCTGTGTCATAATTTTCTGCATACAGGTCTTTTGTCTCCTTAGGTAGGTTTATTCCTAGGTATTTTATTCTTTTTGTTGCAATGGTAAAGGAGAGTATTTCTTTAATTTCACTTACAGATTTTTCATCATTAGTTTATAGGAATGCTAGAGACTTCTGTGCATTAATTCTGTACCATGCTACTTTACCAAATTAATTGATTAGCTCTTGTAGTTTTCTGGTAGCATCCTTAGGATTCTCTATGTGTACTATAATGTCATCTGCAAACAATGACAGCTTTACTACTTCCTTTTCGATTTGGATTCCTTTTATTTCCTTTTCTTCTCTGATTGTTTGGCTAAAACTTCAAAAACTATGTTTATTAATAGTGGTGAGAGTGGACAACCTTGTCTTGTTCCTGATTTTAGTTAAAATTGTTTCCGTTTTTCACCATTGAGGATGATGTTGGCTGTGGGTTTGTCATATATAGCCTTTATTATGTTGAGGAAAGTTCCCTCTATGCCTACTTTCTGGAGGGTTTTAATCATAAATCAGTGTTGAATTTTGTTGAAAGCTTTCTCTGCATCTATTGACAAGATCATATGGTTTTTGTTCTTCAATTTGTTAATATGGTGTATCACATTGATTGATTTGTGTATATTGAAGAATCCTTGCATTCCTGAGGTAAACCCCACTTGATCATGGTGTATGATCCTTTTATTGTGCTGTTGGATTCTGTTTGCTAGTGTTTTGTTGAGGACTTTTTACATCTATGTTCATCAGTGATATTGGCCTGTAGTTTTCTTTCTTTGTGACATCTTTGTCTGGTTTTTGTATCAGGGTGATGATGGCCTCGTAGAATGAGTTTGGGAGTGTTCCTCCCTCTGCTATATTTTGGAAGAGTTTGAGAAGGATAGATGTTAGCTCTTCCCTAAATGTTTGCTAGAATTCGCCTGTGAAGTCACCTGGTACTGGGCTTTTGTTTGTTGGAAGATTTTTAATCACAATTTCAATTTCAGTGGTTGTGAATGGTCTGTTTATATTTTCTATTTCTTCCTGATTCAGTTTTAGCAGATTGTGCATTTCTAAGCATTTGTTCATTTCTTCCAGGTTGTCCATTTTATTGGCGTAGAGTTGCTTGTAGTAAACTCTCATGATCCTTTGTACTTCTTCAGTGTCAGTTGTTACTTCTCCTTTTTCATTTCTAATTCTATTGACTTGAGTCTTCTCCCTTTTTTCTTGATGAGTCTGGCTAATGGTTTATCAATTTTGTTTACCTTCTCAAAGAACCAGCTTTTAGTTTTATTGTTCTTTGCTATCATTTCCTTCATTTCTTTTTCATTTATTTCTGATCTGATCTTTATGATATCTTTCCTTCTGCTAACTTTGGGTATTTTATGTTCTTATTTCTCTAATTGCTTTAGGTGTAAGGTTAGGTTGTTTATTTGAGATGTTTCTTGTTTCTTAAGTTAGGACTGTATTGCTATAAACTTCCCTCTAAGAAATGATTTTGCTGCATCCCATAGGTTTTGGGTCATCATGTTTACATTGTCGTTTGTTTCCAGGTACTTTTTGATTTCCTCTTTCATTTCTTCAGTGATCTCTTGGTTATTAAGTAGTATATTGTTTAGCCTCCATGTTTTTGTATTCTTTACAGATATTTTTCCTGTAATTGATATCTAGTCTCATAGCATTGTGGTCGGAAAGGTACTTGATAAGATTTCAATTTTCTTAAATTTACCAAGGCTTGATTTATGACCCAAGATATGATATATCCTCGAGAATGTCCCATGAGCACTTGAGAAGAATGTGTATTCTGTTATTTTTGGATGGAATGTCCGATAAATATCAATTATATCCATCTTGTTTAATGTATCATTTGAAGCTTGTGTTTCCTTCTTTATTTTCATTTTGGATGATCTGTCCATTGGTGAAAGTGCGGTGTTAATGTCCCCTACTATGATCATGTTACTGTCGATTTCCCATTTTATGGCTGTTCGCATTTGCCTTATGTATTTTGGTGCTCCTATGGTGGGTGCATAAATATTTACAATTGTTATATCTTCTACTTGGATCGATCCACTGATCATTATGTAGTGTCCTTCTTTGTCTCTTGTAACAGTCTTTATTTTTAAGTCTGTTTTGTCTGATATGAGAAGTGCTACTCCAGCTTTCTTTTGATTTCCATTTGCATGGAATATCTTTTTCCATCTCCTCACTTTCAGTCTGTATGTGTCCCTAGCTCTGAAGTGGGTCTGCTCTAGACAGAGTATATACAGGTCTTGTTTTTGTATCCATTCAGCCAGTCTATGTCGTTTGTTAGGACCATTTAATCTTTTTACATTTATGGTAATTATCAATATGTATGTTCCTATTACCATTTTCTTAATTGTTTTGGGTTTGCTATCGTAGGTCTTTTCCTTCTCTTGTGTTTCCTGCCTAGAGAAATTCCTTTACCATTTGTTTTAAAGCTTGTTTGGTGGTGCTGAATTCTCTTAGCTTTTGCTTGTCTGTAAAGGTTTTAAATTCTCCATCAAATCTGAATGAGATCCTTGCTGGGTAGAGTAATCTTGGTTGTAGGTTTTTCTCCTTCATCACTTTAAATATGTCCTGCCACTCCCTTCTGGCCGGCAGAGTTTCTGCTGAAAGTCCAGCTGTTACACTTATGGGGATTACCTTGTGTGTTAATTGTTGCTTTTCCCTTGCTGCTTTTAATATTTTTTCTTTGTGTTTAATTTTTTATAGTTTGAATAATATGTGTCTTGCCATTTTCCTCCTTGGATTTATCCTTTATGGGACTCTCTGTGCTTCCTGGACTTGATTAATTATTTCCTTTCCCATATTAGGCAAGTTTTCAACTATAATATCTTCAAATATTTTCTCAGTCCCTTTCTTTTTCTCTTCTTCTTCTGGGACCCATATAATTCGAGTGTTGGTTCATTAATCTTTTCCCAGAATTCTCTGAGACTGTCCTCCATTCTTTTCATTTTTTTTCTTTATTCTGCTCTGCAGTAGTTATTTCCACTATTTTATCTTCTAGGTCACATATTCAGTCTTCTGCCTCAGTTATTTTGCTATTGATCTCTTCTAGAGAATTTTCAATTTCATTTATTGTGTGGTTTATCACTGTTTGTTTGCTCTTTAGTTCTTCTAGGTCCTTGTTGAACATTTCTTGTATTTTCTCTATTCTATTTCCAAGATTTTGAAGCATCTTTACTATCATTATTCTGAATTCTTTTTCAGGTAGACTGTGTATTTCCTCTTCATTTGTTAGGTCTGGTGGGTTTTTCCCTTGCTCCTTCATCTGCTGTGTGTTTTTCTGTCTTCTAATTTTGCTTTACT
This sequence comes from Delphinapterus leucas, assembly GCF_059928025.1. Classification (NCBI taxonomy): domain Eukaryota; kingdom Metazoa; phylum Chordata; class Mammalia; order Artiodactyla; family Monodontidae; genus Delphinapterus; species Delphinapterus leucas. The sequence goes on along the minus strand of NC_143150.1, from coordinate 78,997,931 downwards.
GTGTTTGTCCTTTCCTTTTCACAGGCTGCAGGTTTGTATCTCCCGTTCTTTTTGGTGTCTGTCCCCAGTGGCAAAGTTGGTTCAGTGGGTTGTGTAGGCTTCCTGGAGGAGCAGAGTAGTGCCTGTATTCTGGTGGATGTGGCTGGATGTTGCCTTTCTGGTGGACAGGTCCACGTCTGGTGGTGTGTTTTGGGGTGTCTGTGGCCTTATTATGATTTTAGGCAGTCTCTCTGCTAATTGATGGGTTTGTGTTCTTGTCTTGCTAGTTGTTTGGCATAGGTTGTCCAGCACTGTAACTTGCTGGTCGTTGAATGAAGCTGGGTTTTGGCATTGAGATGGAGATCTCTGGGATATTTTCACCATTTTATATTGCTTTGCACTGGGAGGTCTGTTCTGGACCAGTGTCCTGAACTTGGGTCTCCCACCTTAGGGGCACAGCTCTGACACCTGGCTGGAGCACCAAGAGCCTTTTGTCCACATGGCTCAGAATAAAAGGGAGGACAAAAAAGAAATAAAGAAGATAATATAAAATAAAATAAAGTAAAATAAAATAATTAAAATTAAAAAATATTAAGATTTTTAAAACTTGAAAACAAAACAAACAAAAACGGACATGCAGAAACCTAGGACAAGTGGTAAATGCAATGCTATAAAGACAGAATCACACACAGAAGCATACACATACATACTCACAAAAAGAGAAGAAGGGAAAAAATATATGTATCTTTGCTCCCAAAGTCTACCTCCTCAATTAAGGATGATTCATTCTCTATTCAGGTATTCCACAGATGCAGGGTACATCAAGTTGATTGTGGAAAGTTAATCCTGTGCGCCTGCAGTTGCTGGGAGCAATTTCCATTTCTCTTCTTTGTTCTCACAGCTCCCAGGGTTCAGCTTTGGATTTGGACCCACCTCTGTGTGTAGGTCACCTGAGGGCATCTGTTCTTTGCTCAGACAGAATGGGGGTAAAGGAGTAGCTGATTCGGGGGCTCTGGCTCACTCAGGCCGGGAGGAGGGAGGGGTACAGAATGTGGGGCTAGCCTGCGGTGGCAGAGGCTGGTGTGACATTGCAACAGCCTGAGGCACACTGTGTTTTCTCCAGTGGAAGTTGTCCCAGGATCATGGGACCCTGGCAGTGGTGGCCTGCCACAGGTGTTCTGTAGGAGTTGTTCCACATGTAGATGTGTTTCTGATGTATCTGTGGATATGAAGGTGATCTCCGCATCTTACTCTTCTGCCATCTTGAAGCTCCTCCCCCAAGAGACTCACTTTTGATTCAAAGTGAAAAACTTGACTGAACAGAAAAAGATATTCCATGCAAAGAGTAAACAAAAGAGAGCTGGTGCAGCTGTATTAATAAAGACAAAATAGGCATTAAGTCAAAAATTGTTACAAGTGACAATGAAGGACATTATGTATTCCTAAGAGAATAAATTCATCTAGAATATATAAATTATAATCACATAAGCACCTAACAATGAAGCCCAAAGTATATGTAGCAAAAATTGATGGAATTGAAGGGAGAAATAGACAATTTCACAGTTAGAGTCAAGACTTCACTATCCCACTTTCTATAATGGAGAGAACAATGAGATGGAAGATAAATAAGAAAACAGAAGATCTGAAAAACATCATATACCAGGTAACACTAACAGACGCATAGAACATTATGTCTAAAACAGTAGAATCAACATTCTTCTCAAATGATTCATATCATTCACAAAATAGATATTCTCCAGGACAGAACACATGTTAGCCATAAAACAAGTCATTAAAATTTAAAAAGATTGAAATAATACAAAGTATGTTCTCTGATAAGAACTGAATAAAGTTAGAAATCAATTACAGTTAAAGAAGGACAACCAGAGAATTCACAAATAAGTGGGGATTAAACAACACACTCTTAAAGTATCAGTGGATTAAAGAAGGAATATAAAACATATTTTGGGATTGCTGATGTCAGCATCGTGGTAATGTGAGACAATCTCTTTGTCTATCCCCTTCAATCTATAACCAGTAAAACATCCACAACTCAACAAAGGTTCCTTTGCTCAACACACCAGGACACTGAACAGTTCCATATATCTGTTCATCTAAAGGTGTGTGGACTGGAACAAATACAGGAGGTGAAACCAGAGGAACAGTGGAGGAGGTGCCTGTGATCACAGTGCCCCATCTGCAGTGGCTAAGCGTGCAGCCTCAGAGAACCTGGTAGCAGCAGGGGAGGTGATGCACATGACACTTGTTTCCCAGCTTCAGTGTTGTCTGTGGCCACAGCAAACCAGGTATCAGCAGCAGTGGGGCCTGCAATCCCACCACTCCAGCCATGGAGGCACCTGTGGTACTAGACCCCCACTCTCAATGGCAGAGCCCAAGAAATCAACAACCCTTAGACATAGCAGAGGTGCCTGTAACCCCAGGTCCATGACCCCAACATGTTCTCCTGAGGAAGTGGTGCTTGTGACTGAGAGGAACCCAGATGTTTTGGAGGCACCTCTCATCTTGGCAGCCCAGGCAGCAATGCTGAAGACAGCAGTGACACTGGCAGCAATAATGTACCAGTAAACCCAGAGGCACAAGGGCCTGGAAAGAAAGCACTGGGTGAAATCTCTGGCAGAGATGGTGGATGGTTGAAACTGCCCATTCTGAAATATAGCAAGAGGCAGCTTAGAATCAAGTTATAAAAACTTTGCTAGACATCATGGGTATGCTCTATCCTTGGGCCAAATTGAATTTGTTGACCATTCTAAATGTTGTTTCCCTGAGGCCTATAACAGATTCCAAACAAGATGGCAGAGTAGAAGGACTTGAGCTCACCTCCTATCATGAAAACACCAAAATCATAACTAGCTGCTGAACAACTATTGACAAAGCAGGATGGAACCTACTGCAAAAGATATTTTACATACAAAGACAAAGAAGAAGTCACAATGAGATGGTACAAGGGGCACTTTTGTGATAGAATCAAATCCATAACTGCCAAGGGGGCGACCCACAAACAGAAAATAATTATATTGCAGAGGTTCTCCCACAGGAGTGAGAGTTCTGAGATCCACAACAGGATCTCCAGCCTGAGGGTCCAGCATTGGGAAGAGGAACACCCAGAGCATTTGGCTTTGAAGGCCAGTGGGCTTGAGTGCAGGAGCTCCACAGGACTGGGAGAAACAGAGACTCCACTCTTGGAGGGCACACACAAGGTTTCATGTGCACTGGGGCTCAGGACAAAGCAGTGACTCCATAGAAGACTGGGCTAGACTTACCAGCAGGTCTTGGAGGGTTTCCTGGGGAGATGGGGGTTGGCTGTAGCTCACTGTGAGGGCAAGGACACTGGTGGCAGAAGGCCCAGGGAATACTGATTGGAGTGAGCTCTACCAGAGGTCACCATTTAGGCACCAAGATCTGGCCTGACCTAAGAACCAGCAGGCTCCAGTTCTGGAATGCCTCACACCAAACAACCAGCAGGGTGAGAACACAGCCCCACCCATCAGTAGACAGGCTACCTAAAGTAATACTAAGATCACAGCCACCTCTAAACATACCCTTTGACATGGCCCTGCCCAACAGAAGGACAAGACCTAGCTCTACCCAACATGGGCAGACACAAGTCTCTCTCACCAGGAAGCCTGCACAAGCCCCTGGACCAAATTCACCCACCAGGGGGCAGGCAACAGAAGCAAGAGGAACTATGAACCTGCAGGTTGCAGAAAGGAGACCACAAACACAGAAATTTAGACAAAGTGAGATGGCAGAGAAATATGGTCCAGAAGAAGGAAGAAGATAAAAACCCAGAACAACTAAGTGAAGTGGAGACAGGCAACCTACCTGAAAAATAATTCAGAGTAATAATAGTAAGGATGATTCAAGATCTAGGAAAAAGAAAGGAGGCACAGATTGAGAAGATACAAGAAATGTTTAACAAACCGCTAGAAGATTTAAAGAACAAACAAACAGATGAAAAATATAATAACTGAAATGAAAAATAAACTAGAAGGAATCAGCAGCAGAATAACTGAAGCAGAACAAAAAAATGAGCTGGAAGACAGAGTGAAGGAAATCAATGCCACGAAACAGAATAAAGAAAAAAGAATGAAAAGAAATGAGGACAGTCTCGGAGACATCTGGGACAATATTAAACACACCAACATTCGCATTATAGGGGTCCCAGAAGGAGAAGAGAGAGAGAAAGGGCCTGAGAAAATATTTAAACAGAGTATAGCTTAAAACTTTCCTAACAGGGGAAAGGAAACACTCACTCAAGTCCAGGAAGCACAGAGAGCCCCATACAGAATAAACCCAAGGAAGAGCACATATTAATTAATTATTAATTAATTAATTATTAATACACATATTAATCAAACTGACAAAGACTAAAGACAAAGAGAAAATATTAAAAGCAACAAGGGGAAAGCAACAAGTAACATACAAGGGAATCCCCATAAGGTTATCAGCAGATTTTTCAGCAGAAATTCTGCAAGCCAGAAGAGAGTATAATGAAGTACTTAAAGTGATGAAAGGGAAAAACCTACAACCAAGAATACTCTATCCAGCAAGGTTCTCATTCAGATTTGATGGAGAAATCAGAAGCTTCACAGACAAGCAAAAGCTAAGAGACTTCACCACCACCAAACCAGCTTCACAACTAATGCTAAAGGAACTTCTCTAGGTGTAAAAGAAAAGGCCACAACAAGACACAAGAAAATTATGAATAAGAAAGCTCAACAGTAAAGGCAAACATACAATAAAGGTAGGACATCATCCATACTCAAATATTATATCTAAATCAGGAATCATGAGAAGAGAAGAGTATAAATGCAGGATATTGAAAATGCATCTGAAATTTAGAGACCAGCAACATAAAACAATCTTGTAGATATATGATATGCTCTATCAAAACTTTATGTGGAATGCAAATAAAAATCTACAATGGATACACACACACACAAAGAAAAAGAAATCCAAACACAACACTAAAAAATAATAATCAAAACACAAGAGAAAAGAACGAAAGAGGTTGAAAAGAAAAAGACCTACTAAAAATCCAAAATAATTAACAAAATGACAATAAGTACATACAGATTGATAATTACCTTAAATGTAAATGGATTAAAGGCTCCAACTGAAAATCATAGACTGGCTAAATGGATACAAAAACAAGATCCGTATATATGCTGTCTACAAGAGACCAACTTCAGATCTAGGGAAACAAACAGACTGAAAGTGAGGGGATAGGAAAAGGTATTTCATGCAAATGGAAATCAAAAGAAAGCTGGAGTAGCAAATTTCATATCAGACAAAATAGACTTTAAAATAAAGACTGTTACAGGAGACAAAGAAGGACACTACATAATGATCAAGGGATCAATCCAAGAGGAAGATATAACAATTGTAGATATATATGCTCTAACATAGTAACACTTCAATATATAAGGGGAATGCTAAGAGCCATAAAAGGAGAAATTGACAGTAACACAATAATAGTGGGGGAATTTAACACCTCACTTACATCAGTGGGTAAATCATTCAGACGGGAAATCAATAAGGGAAAACAAGCCTTAAATTACACATTAGACCAGATGGCCTTAATTGATATTTATAGAGCACTGCATTCAAAAGCAACAGAATACACATTCTTCTCAAGTGCCCATCAAACATTCTCCAGGACAGATCACATGCTGGGCCACAAAGCACACCTTGGTACATTAAAGAAAATTGAAATCATATCAAGCATCTTTTCTGACTACAACGCTATGGGCTTACAAGTCAATTAGAAGAAAATAAAGTGTAAAAAACACAAACACGTGGTGGCTAAACAATATGTTACTAAACAACCAATGCATAAGTGAAGAAATCAAAGAGGAAATCAAAAAATACCTAGAGACGAATGACAATGAAAACACGACAATTCAAAAACCTATGGAACACAGCAAAAGCAGCTCCAAGGGGGAAGTTTATAGCAATACAATGTTACCTCAGGAAACAAGAAAAATCTCAAATAAACAACCTAACCTTACACCTTGAGCAACTAGAGAAGGAAAAACAAAGAAAACCCAAAGTTAGTAGAAGGAAAGAAATCATAAAAATCAGAGTATAAATAAATGAATTGCAGATGAAGAAAACAGTAGAAAAGAACATTGAAACTAAAAGCCAATTAGTTGAAAAAATAAACAAAATAAATAAACCTTTAGTCAGACTCATCAAGAACAAAAAGTAGGGGCCTCAAATCAATAAAATTAGAAATGAAAAAGAAGTTACAATTGACATCACAGAAATAAAAAGGATCATAAGAGAGTACTACAAGAAAAGGACAACTTGCAAGAAATGGACAAATTCTTAGAAAGGTACAGTCTTCCAAGGCTGAACCAGGAAGAAATAGAAAACATGAAAGGACCAATCACAAATACTGTAACTGAAAGTACTATTAAAATAATTTCAACAGACGAAAGTCCAGGACCAGATGGCTTCACAGGTGAACTCTATCAAACATTTAGAGAAGAGTTAACACCCATCCTTCTGAAATTCTTTTAAAAAATTGCAGACAGGGCTTCCCTGGTGGCACAGTGGTTGAGAGTCCGCCTGCCAATGCAGGGGACACGGGTTCGTGACCTGGTCTGGGAACATCCCTCATGCCGTGGAGTGGCTAAGCCCGTGAGCCATGGCTGCTGAGCCTGTGTGTCCAGAGCCTGTGCTCCACAACGGGAGAGGCCACAACAGTGAGAGGCCCACGTACCACAAAAAAAAAATTGCAGACAAAGGAACACTTCCAATCTCATTCTATGAGTCCATCATCATCCTGACACTAAAACCAGAAAAAGATACCACAAGAAAAGAAAATTACAGGCAAATATTACTGATGAACATCAACACAAAAATCCTCAACAAAATGGTTGGAAACCGAATCCAACAATACATTAAAAGGATCATACGCCATGATCAAGGGAGGTTTATTCCAGGGATGCAAGGATTCTTCAGTATCCACAGGTCAATCAGTGTGATGTACCACATCCAAAAATTGAAGAATAAAAAACATGATCATATCAATACATATAGAAAAACCTTTTGACAAAATTTAACACCCATTTATGATAAAAATTCTCGAGAAAGAGGGCATAGGGGGAACATACCTCAATTTAATAAAGGCCATATATGACAAACCCATAGCAAACATTATTCTCAATGGTAAAAAACTGAAAGCATTTCCACTAAGATCAGGAACAAAGCAAGGATGTGCACTCTCACCACTTTTATTCAAAATTAATTTTGGAAGTCCTAGCCATGGTAATTAGAGAAGAAAAAGAAATAAAACGAATTCAAATTGGAAAGAAGAAGTATAACTGTCACTGCTTGTAGATGACATGATACTATACATAGAAAATCCTAAAGCTGCTACCAGAAAACAAGTAGAGCTCATCAATGAATTCGGTAAAGTTGCAGGATACAAAATTAATACACAGAAATCACTTGCATTCCTATACACTAACAATGAAAGAGAAATTAAGGAAACAATACCATTTACCATCCGATCCAAAATAATAAAATACCTAGGAATAAACTGACCTAAGGAGGTAAAAGACCTGTACTCAGAAAACTATAAGACACTGATGAAATAAATTGAAGATGACTCACATGAAAAAATATACCGTTCTTGGATTGAAAGAATCAATACTGCCAAGATGACTATACTACCCAAAGCAGTCTACACATTAATTAATCTTAAAAGCTTTTGTACAGCAAAGGAAACCATAAACAAAATGAAAAGTCAACCCACAGAATGGGAGAAAATATTTGCAAATGAAGCAACCAACAAGGGATTAATCTCCAAAATATACAAACAGCTCATGCAGCTCAGTATCAAAAAAACTAACAACCCTATAAAAAATGGGCAGAAGTTGTAAATAGATAATTGTACAAAGAAGACATACCAATAGACAAAAAGCACATGAAAAGTTGCTCAACACTGCTAATTATTACAGAAATGCAAATCAATACTACAATGAGGTATCACCTCACACCGGTCAGAATGGCCATCATCAAAAAGACTACAAAAAATAAATGCTGGAGAGGGTGTGGAGAAAAGGGGAACCCTCCTACACTGTTGGTGGGAATGTATATTGGTGCGGCCACTGTGGAGAACAGTATGGAGTTCTTAAAAAACTAAAAATAGAGCTCCAATATGATCCAGCATCCCTCTCCTCGGCATATATTCAGAGAAAACCATAATTCGAAAAGATACATGCATGACAATGTTCACTGCAGCACTATGTACAATAGGCAAGATGTGAAAGCAACCTAGATGTCCATTGACAGATGAGTGAATAAAGAAGATGTTGTACATATATTCAATGGAATATTACTTACCATAAAAAGAATGAAATAATGCCATTTGCATCAACAAGGATGGACGTAGAGATTATCATACTAAGTGAAGTAAGTCAGAGAAAGACAAATATCATATAATATCACTTATTTGTGTAATCTAAAAAATGATACAAATGAACTTATTTATAAAACACAAACAGACTCACAGACTTAGTAAACAAACTTATGGTTACCAAAGGGAAAAGGTGTGGGGGAGGGATAAATTAGGAGGCTGGGATTAACATATACACACTACTGTATATAAAAGATAATGAAGAAGGTCCTACTGTATAGCACAGGGAACTATACTCAACACTCTGTAATAATGTATACGGGAAAATAATCTGAAAAGAATAGATATATGAATATGTATAACTAAATCACATTGCTGTATATCTGAAATTAACACAATATTTTAAATCAACTATATTCCAATATAAAATAAAAAATTAAAAAAAAATAAAAGCTTTACCTGAAGAAGAAAGGCTTTTCTGACTTCACATACACTGGTAGATAAACGACTCATCAAGCACCATGAAAAACACAGTAATATTGTTACACAAAAAGAAAATGACAATTCACCAGAAATCAAACTTAAAGTCATGGAATAGGTTAAGACTGGCAGAGAAAGCAGAGTAGAAAGGCCCTGAGTTGATCTCCTCTTAGAGGCACACCAAAATCACAACTATTTGCAAAAACAATTGATGAAAAAACCTAGAACCTACCAGAAAAGATTTTCTACAACTAAAGAAATAAAGATGGAATCACAACAATATGGGCAAGAATGACTGCTCTCAATATAGTCAAGTCTCAATATAGCCAAATACCCCTGGGCTGGCGACCCACAAACAGGAGAATCATTACAATTGTAGAGGTTCTCCTAAATTAGTGTGAGGTCTGAGCACAATGTTGGGCTCTCAAGCCCTTGGGTCCTGCACTAATAAGACAAGGGCCCAAGAGCATTTGACTTTGAAGGCCAGTGGGACTTACTGTCAGAGGGCTGTGAAACAGAGACTTCACTTTTAAAGGGTGCACACAAAAATCTCACACACTCTGGGACACAGGAAGAAGCAGTAGTCTGATAGGAGCCTGGGCCAGACCTATTTTCTGATCTTGCAGAGTCTGCCAGACAGGCGTGAGAAAACTGCAGCTCACCCTGGGGAAATAGGTACTGGAAGCAGCCATTATAGGGATTTTGTTATACCATGTGGACACTGGTGCTGGCAAGTGCCAATGTCGAATTCTCCCTGTATCCAATTAGCCCCAGGGTCCAACCCCACCCCAGGCCAATGGACTATAGATAGCAGTACTGGGATGCCTCAAGTCAAGCAACTAACCAGGTAGGGACACAGCCCCACCCACCAGCAGACAAGCAACCTTAAGACCCCTTGAGCCCACAACTGCCTTTGGACATGGTCATTCCCACCAGATGGCCCAGGACCCAGCTCCACTCACCAGTTGGCCGGAACTAGCCCCAGAATCCCAAAATCTTCCAGAATTCCATGGAGGGCCTTGTCCTCCAGGGGGCCTACCATAGCTTCTGGACCAGCTGCACCCATCAGGGGGCAGACACTACAAACAAGAAAACCACAGTCCTGCAATTTGTGCACCTGATCTGCTCACCAGAAGGCCAGCCCCATTCTGGGACGAGCTGGGCCCTGACAATGCCACACTAGCAAACCTGCGCTAGCCTTGGGCTCAGCCTAACCCACCAGAGGGCAGACAGAAGCCATAAGAAAACAGCAGCCACGTATCCACTGGACCCAGCCTACCCACTAGCAGGCCAGATTCTGCACTGGAACCAGCTGGGCCCTGGCCCCAACTACAAGCAGGTCAACAGAAGATTTAGGAGACCCCAGACTGTACAATGAACTGTGCATGGAACATGCCCCAAGTACCAGCAATCCAATACCAGCCCTTGGACCCTGGGCCTTGTAGCCAGACTCTAGGACATGGCACTGTCTGCAAGTAGGCCAGCACTAGACCCAGGACATGGCTTCACCCACCAGCAAACAGGCAAAATACCTGGAGTCTCCTAACCTTGACTCTTCCCACCAGTGACCCAGCACTTGCACCAGAGCCCCCCCAGGGTTCCACAAAGACACCCTGTGTCCCAGTCCCACCAACCAGCAGCCAGCAGCCTCCATGTAAGGCAAGACATGGCAACCAACCAGACTGGCGGCCAACAAAATTTACCAGACTGCCCACATAGTCAGCATAACACAAAAGAAAGACCCACAAATCCTACATAGCAGGAGCCCCTAGAGCATATATCTAGGGTTATGAGAGAGAAATTTGCTGCTGGGATGCATTAGGACGTCTTCTACAAAAGGCCATTTCTCTATGGCTGGGAACATAATCAACCTACAAGATACATAAAAATAAATACAGCAACTTAGGAAAAATGAGGTGACAGAGAAACATGTTCCAAACGAAGGAACAAAATAAAACACCAGAAGAAGAACTAAGTGAAGTGAAAACAGGCAATCTACCTGACAGAGTTCAAGATAGTGATCAAAAATATGATCAAAGTACTCGGGAAAAAAATGGAGGCATAGAGTGAGAAGTTAAGTTTCAACAAAGAGAATGAAAATATAAAGAACAACCAGGAATGAAAAATACAATAACTGAAAGGAAAATAGAAAAGAAGGAATCAATAGTGGACTAAATGATACAGAGGAACACGTCAGTGAGCTGGACGACAGAGTAGTGGAAATTAATGATGCTGAACAGAAAAAGAAAGAAAAGAATGAAATGAAATAAGGACAGTTTTAGAGACCTCTGGGACTATCAAACAGGCAATATTTGCATTCTAGGGCTCCCAGATGGAGAAGAGAGAGAGGAAGTGTCTGAGGACATATTTGAAGACATAATAGCTGAAAGATTCCCTAACCTGAAAATGGAAAGAGACATCCAAGTCAAGGAAGCACAGAGCCCCATATAAGATTAACCCAAAGATGAACATACCAAGATACATTGTAATTAAAATGGCAAAAATTAAAGATAAAGAGAGAATATTAGAAGGAGCAAGGAAAAAGTAACAAATAGCATACAAGGGAACACCCAAAAGGCTCTCAGTTGACTTTTCAGCAGAAACTCTGCAGGCCTGAAGGGAATAGCACCATATATTTAAAGTGATGAAGGGTAAAAACCTATGACCAAGAATTCTGTACCTGGGAAGGTTCTCATTCAGATTTGATGGAGAGATCAAAAGCTTTACAGACAAGAAAAAGCTAAAGGAGTTCAGCTTTACATTAAATGGTAAAGAATCTTCTCTAAGAGAAAAAGAAAATGTTACAACTAGAAACATGAAAATTATGAAAGAAAAGCTCATGGGAAAGACAAACATACAGTAAAGGTAGAAAATCATCCACACACAAAACTAGTAGGAAGGTTAAAAGATAAAAGTAGTAAAATCATCTACATCCACAATAAGCAGTTAAGGAATATATGAAAAAATTAGATATAAAATATGATATCAAAAACCATAATCATGAGGAGAGGAGAATACAAATGCAGGGTTGTAAAAATGCATTTGAAATGAAGATATCAGCAACTTAAAACAATCGTGTATATAGATCAATTGCTATATGGTAACCACAAACTATAAAAAATACACACACACAAAAGAAAAAGGAATCCAAACATAACACTGAAAACAGCTATCAAGTCACAAGAGAAGAGAATAAAAGAAGAAAGGAAGACAAAAAACCTACAAAGACAATGCCAAAACAATTAACAGAATGGCAAAAGAAACATGCATATCAATAATTACTTTAAATGTAAATAGATTTAAAGCTCAAATTAAAAGACATAGACTGGCTGAATGGATACAAAAACAAGGCCTGTATATACAGGAGACTCAATTCAGATCTAAAAACAAAACATAGACTGAAAGTGATGGGATGGAAAAAGATATTCCATGCAAATGGAAATCAAAAGAACACTGGGGTAGTAATACATATATCAGACAAACAGACTTAAAAATAAAGGCTGTTATAAAGACAAAGACGGACATTACATAATGATCAAGAGATTGATCAAAGAGGATATAACAATTGTAAATATATACGTACCCAACACAGGAGCACCTAGATATATAAAGCAAATATTAACAGACATACAGGGAGAAATTAACAGTAACACAATAATAGTAGGGGACTTTAATACCCCACTAACATCAGCGGACAGATCATTCAGACAGAAAATCAGTTAGGAAACACTGGCCTTAAATGACATATTAGACCAAATGGACTTGATATATATATTATATAAAACAGTCCACACAAAAGCAGCACAACACACAATTTTTTAAGGTCACATGGAACATTCTCAGGGGTAGATCACATACTAGGTTGCAAAACAAGCATCAGTAAATTGACGAAATTTAAAACTTATCAAGCATCTTTTCCAACCACAAAGCTGTGAGACTAGAAATCAACTACCAAAAAAACCTGCAAAACAACAAACACATGAGGCTAAACATATGGTACTAAACAAGCAATGGGTCACTGAAGAAATAAAAGAGGAAATCAAAAAATACCAGGAGACAAATAAACACAAAACACAATGATCCATAATCAATGAGACACAGCAAAAGCAGTTCTAAGAGGGACGTTTGTAGCATGACAAGCCTACCTCAGTAAACAAGAAAAACCTTGAATAAATAATCTAACCTCACACCTAAAGGAGCTACAAAAAGAAGAACAAACAAAACCCAAAGTTGATAGAAAGAAATAAATCATAAATATCAGGGCAGAAATAAGAGAAATAGAGACTAAAAAATAAAGATCAATGAAAATAAGAGCTGGTTCTTGGAAAAGATAAACAAAACTCATAAACCATTAGCCAGACCCATCAACAATAAAAAAAGAAGGCCCAAATAAGTAAAATTAGAAATGAGAAAGAATTTACAACTGACACCAGAGAAATACAAAGGATCATAAGAGATTACCATGAACAATTACATGCTAAAAAAATGGACAACTTAGAAGAAAAGGACAAATTCCTAGAAATGTGCAATCTCCTAAGACTGAACCTGAAAGAAATAAAAAATATGAATGGACCAATTACCAGTAATGAAATTGAATCAGTAATAAAAATACTCTCAACAAAAAAACCTCAAGAACCATACGGCCTAACAGGTGAATTCTACCAAACATTTAGAGAAGAGTTAACATATCTCCATAAATTATTCCCAAAAATTGCAGAGGAAGGAACGTTTCTGACCTCAATCTATAAGGCCAGCATCACCCTGATACAAAAACCAGACAAAGACAACACTAAAAAGAAAATTACAGGCCAGTATCACTGATGAACACAGATGTAAGAATCCTCAAAAAGATATTAGTAAACCATATGCAAAAACATATTAAAAGGATCACACACCATTATCAAGTGGAATTCATCTCAAGGATGTAATGATTTTTCAATATCTGCATATCAATCAGTGTGATATATCACATTAACAAATTGAAAAATAAAAAACATTAGTTCAATAAATGCAGAGAAAGCTTTTGACAAGATTCAACTTCTATTCATGATAAAAAGAACTCTCATCAAAGTTGGTATAGAGGGAACATAACTCAACATATGGATTGGAAGAATTAATTTACTGAAATGAGCATACAACCCAAAGCAATATACATAATCAATGCAATTCTTGTCAAAGAAAGGAAATTTTAAGAGAACTAGAACAAGTAATTTTAAAACTTCTATGGGAAAAATGAAAGACCTCAAATAGACAAAACATTCTTGAGAAAGAAAAACAGAGCTGGAGGAATCATGTTCCCTGACTCCAGATTATACTACAATGCAAATCAAAGCAGTATGGTATTGGCACAAACACAGAAACGTAGATCAATAGAACAGAATAGAGAGTCCAGTAATAAACCCACACAACTATGGTCAATTAATCTATGACAAAGGAGGCAGAAAATTACAATGGAGAAAAGATAGTATCTTCAATAAGTGGTGCTAGGAAAACTGAACAGCTACATGTAAAAGAATGAAATTAGAACACTCTCTAACATCATATACAAAAATAAATTCTAAATGGATTAAAGACCTAAATGTAAATCTACAAACCGTAAAACTCCTAGAAGAAAACATAGGCAGAACACTCTTTGAAATAAAGCATAGCAGTATTTTTTTGGAACGGTCTCCTGAAACAAAGAAAATAAAAGTAAAATAAACAAATTGGACCTAATAAAACTGAAAAGCTTTTTGCACAGCAAAGGAATCCATTGACAAAACAAAAAGACAACCTACTGAATGGGAGAAAATATTTGCAAATTATATGACTGATAATGAGTTAATACAAAAAATACATAAAGAGTTCATACAACTCAACATTAAGAAAAAAAAACAACCCGATTGAAAAATGGGCAAGAGAACTGAATAGACATTATTCCAAAGAGGAAACGCAGGTGACCAACAGGGACATGAAAAGATGCTAAACTTCATTAATAATCAGAGAAATGCAAACCAAAACCCCAATGAGATATCACCTCACACCTGTCAGAATGGTCAAAAGATGTCAGAATCCAAAAAGAACACAAATAAGGATGTGGAGATAAAGGAACTCTTGTACACTGTTGGTGGGAATGTAAATTGTTATAGTCACTGTGGAAAACAGTATGGAGGTTTCTCAAAAATCTAAAAATAGGGCAGGAGACGAGGGGAAGATGGCAGAGGAGTAAGACGCGGAGATCACCTTGCTCCCAACAGATACAACAGAAATACGTCTACACGTGGAACAACCCCTATAGAACTCCTACTGAACGCTGGCAAAAGACCTCAGACCTCCCAAAAGGCAAGAAACTCCACACACACCTGGGTACGGTAAAAGAAAAAAGAATAAACAGAGACAAAAGGATAGGGACGGGACCTGCACCAGTGGGAGGGAGCTGTGAAGGAGGAAAGGTTTCCACACACTAGGAAGTGCCTTCGTGGGCAGAGACTGTGGGTGGTGGAGGGGGAAAGCTTCGGAGCCATGGAGGAGAGCAGAGCAACAGGGATGCGGAGGGCAAAGCTGAGAGATTCCCACACAGAGGATCAGTGCCGACCAGCACTAACCAGCCCAAGAGGATTGTCTGCTCACCCGCCAGGGTGGGCAGGGCTGGGAGCTGAGCTGAGGTTCGGGCTTCAGTCAGAGCTCCTGGAGAGGACTGGGGTTGGTGGCGTGAACACAGCCTGCAGGGGGTTAGTGCACCACGGCTAGCTGGGAGGGAGTTCGGGGAAAAGTCGGGATCTGCCACAGAAGCAAAAGACTTTTTCTTCCCTCTTTGTTTCCTGGTGAGCGAGGAGAGGGGATTAAGAGCGCTGCTTAAAGGAGCTCCAGAGATGGGCGTGAGCCACGGCTAAAAGCACGGACCACAGAGATGGGCATGAGATGCTAAGGCTGCTGCTGCCGCCACAAAGAAGCCTGTGTGCGAGCACAGGTCACTATCCACAACCCCCTTCCGGGCAGCCTGTTCAGCTCACCACTGCCAGGGTCCCGGGATCCAGGGACAACTTCCCCGGGAGAACACAGGCCACGCCTCAGGATGGTGCAACGACATGCAGGCCTCTGCTGCCACAAGCCCGCCCCGCACTCCAAGACGCTCCCTCCCCCCCGGCTTGAGTGAGCCAGAGTCCCTGAAGCAGCTGCTCCTTTAACCCCATCCTGTCTGAGCGAAGAACAGAAGCCCTCAGGCGACATACATGCAGAGGTGGGGCCAAATCCAAAGCTGAGCCCCTGGGAGCTGTGAGAACAAACAAGAGAAAGGGAAATCTTCCCCAGCAGCCTCAGAAGCAGCAGATTAAAGCTCCACAATCAACTTGACGTACCCTGCATCTGTGGAATACATGAATAGACAACGAATCATCCCAAATTGAGCAGGTGGACTTTGAGAGCAATATTTATGATTTTTTCCCCTTTTCCTCTTTTTGTGACTGTGTATGTGTATGCTTCTGTGCGAGATTTTGTCTGTATAGATTTGCTTCCACCATTTGCCCTAGGGTTCTATCCATCCGTTTTTTTTCTTAATAATTATTTTTTATATTAATAACTTTATTTTATTTTACTTAATCTCCTTTCTTTCTTTCTTTCTTTCTTTCTCTTTCTTTCTTTCTTCCTTCCTTCCTTCCTTTCTTTCTTTCTTTCTTTCTTTCTTTCTATCTTTCTTTCTTTCTTTCTTTCCTCCCTTCCATCCTATAGACAACAACTCATCCCATATTGAGGAGGTGGACTTCGAGAGCAAGATTTATGAATTTTCCCCCTTTTTCTCTTTCTGTAAGTGTGTATGTGTATGCTTCTGTGTGAGATTTTGTCTTTATAGCTTTACTTCCACCATTTGTCCTAGAGTTCTAGCTGTCCGTTTTTTAAAAAAAATTTTTCTTAATAATTATTTTTTATTTTACTTTATTATATTTTATCTTACTTTATTTTATTATAATTTACCTTTTTTCTTTCTTTCTTTTGTTCCTTCATTCTCTCCTTCCTTCCTCCTTCCTTGCTCCCTCTGTCCATCCCTCCCACCTATCTTTCTTTCTTTCTTTCTTTCTTCCTTCCTTTTTTTCTTCCTCTACTAATTCTTTCTTTCTACTTTTTCTCCCTTTCAATCTGAGCTGTGTGGATGAAAGGCTCTTGGTGCTACATCCAGGAGTCAGTGCTGTGCCTCTGAGGTGGGAGAGCCAACATCAGGACACTGGTCCACAAGGGACCTCTCAGCTCCACATAATATAAAATGGCAAAAATCTCCCAGAGATCTCCATCTCAACACCAGCACCCAGCTTCACTCACCAACCAGCAAGCTACAGTGTTGGATACCCTATGCCAAACAATTAGCAAGACAGGAGCACAACTACACCATTAGCAGAGAGGCTGCCAAAAATCATAATAAGTCCACAGACACCCCAAAACACACCACCAGATGTGTACCTGCCCACCAGAAAGACAAGATCCAGGCTCATCCACCAGAACAAAGGCACTAGTCCCCTCCACCAAGAAGACTACACAACCCACTTAACCAACCTTAGCCACTGAGGACAGACATCAAAAACAACGGGCACTATGAACCTGCAGCCTGCAAACAGGAGACCCCAAACAGAGTAAGATAAGCAAAATGAGAAGACAGAAAAACACACAGCAGATGAAGGAGAAAGATAAAAACCCACCAGACCTAACAAATGAAGAGGAGATAGGAAGTCTACCTGAAAAAGAATTCAGAATAATGATAGTAAAGATGATCCAAGATCATGGAAATAGAATAGAGACAAAATGCAAGAAACATTTAACAAGGATGTAGAAGAACTAAAGATGACACAAGCAATGATGAACAATAAAATAAATGAAATTAAAAATACTCTAGATGGGATCAATAGCAGAATAACTGAGGCAGAAGAATGGATAAGTGACCTAGAAGACAAAATGGTGGAAATAACTACTGCAGAGCAGAAAAAAGAATGAAAAGAACTGAGGGCAGTCTCAGGGACCTCTGGGACAACATTAAATGCACCAACATTCGAATCATAGGGGTTCCAGAAGAAGAAGAGAAAAAGAAAGGGACTGAGAAAATATTTGAAGAGATTACAGTTGAAAACTTCCCTATTTTGGGAAAGGAAATAGTTAATCAAGTCCAGGAAGCACAGACACTCCCATACAGGATAAATCCAAGGAGAAATACGCCAAGATGCATATTAATAAAACTGCCAAAAATTAAATACAAAGAAAACATATTAAAAGCAGCAAGGGAAAAACAACAAATAACACACAAGGGAATCACCATAAAGTTAACAGCTGATCTTTCAGCAGAAACACTGCAAGCCAGAAGGGACAGGCAGGACATATTTAAAGTGATGAAGGAGAAAAATCTGCAACCAAGATTACTCTACCCAGCAAGGATCTCATTCAGATTTGATGGATAAATTAAAATATTTACAGACAAGCAAAAGCTGAGAGAGTTCAGCACCACCAAACCAGCTTTACAACAAATGCTAAAGGAACTTCTCTAGGCAAGAAACACAAGAGAAGGAAAAAACCTACAATAACGAACCAAAAACTATTAAGAAAATGAGAATAGGAACATACGTATTGATAATAACCTTAATTGTAAATGGACTAAATGCTCCCACCAAAAGACACTGATTGGCTGAATGGATACAAAAACAAGACCCATATATTTGCTGTCTACAAGAGACTCATTTCAGATCTACAGACACACACAGATTGAAGGTAAGGGGATGGAAAACTATATTCCATGCAAATGGAAAGCAACAGAAAGCTGGAGTAGCAATTCTCATATCAGACAAAAGAGACTTTAAAATAAAGACTATTAAAAGAGACAAGGAAGGACACTACATAATGATCAAGGGATTGATCCAAGAAGAAGATATAACAATTGTAAATATTTATGCACCAAACATAGGAGCACCTCAATACATAAGGCAAATACTAACAGACATAAAAGGGGAAATTGACAGTAACACATTCATAGTAGGGGACTTTAACACACCAATTTCACCAATGGACAGATCACCCAAAATGAAAATAAATAAGGAAACACAAGCTTTAAATGATACATTAAACAAGATGGACTTAATTGATAGTTATAGGACATTCCATCCAAAAACAACAGAATACACATTTTTCTCAAGTGCTCATGGAACATTCTACAGGATAGATCATATCTTGGGCCACAAATAAAGCCTTGGTTAATTTAAGAAAATTGAAATTATATCAAGTATCTTTTCTGAGCACACTGCTATTAGACTAGATATCAATTACAGGAAAAGGTTTCTAAAAAATACAAACACATGGAGGCTAAACAATACACTACTTAATAACAAAGTGATCACTGAAGAAATGAAGGAGGAAATAAAAAAATACCTAGAAACAAATGACAATGGAGACACTATGAACCAAAACCTATGAGATGCAGCAAAAGCAGTTCTAAAACGGGAGTTTACAGCAATACAATACTACCTTAAGAAACAGGAAACATCTCGAATAAACAACCAAACCTTGCAACTAAAGCAATTAGAGGAAGAAGAAGAAAAAAAAAAACCCAAAGTCAGAAGAAGGAAAGAAATCATAAAAATCAGATCAGAAATAAATGAAAAAGAAATGAAAGCAATGATAGCAAAGATCAATAAAACTAAAAGCTGGTTCTTTGAGAAGATAAACAAAATGGATAAACCATTAGCCAGACTCATCAAGAAAAAAAGGAAGAAGGCTGTAATCAATAGAATAAGAGATGAACAAGGAGAAGTAACAACTGACATTGCAGAAATACAAAAGATCATGAGAGATTACTACAAGCAACTCTATGCCAATAAAATGGACAACCTGGAAGAAATGGACAACTTCTTAGAAATGAACAAGTTGCCAAGACTGAATCAGGAAGAAATAGAAAATATGAACTGACCAATCACAAGCACTGAAATTCAAACTGTGATTTAAAATCTTCCAACAAAAAAACCCCACAACCTGATGGCTTACCAGGCGAATTCTATCAAACAGTTAGAGAAGAGCTAACACCTATCCTTCTCAAAGTCTTCCAAAATATAGCAGAGGGAGGAACATTCCCAAACTCATTCTAACGAGGCCACCATCACCTTGATACCAAAACCAGACAAGGATGTCACAAAGAAAGAAAACTACAGGCCAATATCACTGATGAACATAGATGCAAAAATCCTCAACCAAATCCTAACAAACAGAATCCAACAGCACATTAAAAGGATCATACAACATGATCAAGTGAGGTTTATTGCAAGAATGCAAGGATTCTTCAATATACGCAAATCAATAAATGTGATAAACCATATTAACAAATTGAAGGAGAAAAAATATATGATCATCTCAATAGATAGAGATAAAGCTTTGGACAAAATTCAACACACATTTATGATAAAAGTCCTGCAGAAAGTAGGCATAGAGAGAAATTTCCTCAACATAATAAAGGCCATATATGACAAACCCACAGCCAACATCATCCTCACTGGTGAAAAACTGAAAGCATTTCCACTAAGATCAGAAACAAGACAAGGTTGCTCACTCTCACCACTCTTATTAAACATAGTTTTGGAAGTTTTAGCCACAGCAATCAGAGAAGAAAAGTAAGTAAAAGGAATCCAAATCGGAAAAGAAGTAGTAAAGCTGTCACTGTTTGCAGATGACATGATACTAGACATACAGAATCCTAAAGATGCTACCAGAAAACTACTAGAGCTAATCAATGAATTTGGTAAAGTAGCAGGATACAAAATTAATGCACAGAAATCTCTGGCATTCCTATACACTAATGATGAAAAATCTGATCGTGAAATCAAGAAAACACTTCTATTTAGCATTGCAACATATAGAATAAAATATCTAGGAATAAACCTACCTAATGAGAAAAAAGATCTGTATGCAGAAAATTATAAGACACTGGTGAAAGAAATTAAGGATGATACAAATATATGGAGAGATATACCATGTCCTTGGATGGGAAGAATCAACATTGTGAAAATGACTTTATTACCCAAAGCAATCTACAGATTCACTGCAATCCCTATCAAACTACCACTGGCATTTTTCAGAGCACTAGAACAAAAAATTTCACAATTTGTATGGAAACACAAAAGACCCCAAATAGCCAAAGAAATCTTGAGAACAAAAAACGGAGCTGGAGGAATCAGACTCCCTGACTGCAGACTATAATACAAAGCTACAGTAATCAAGACAATATGGTACTGGCAGAAAAACAGAAATATAGATCAATGGAACAGGATAGAAAGCCCAGAAATAAACCCATGCACATATGGTCACCTTATCTTTGATAAAAGAGGCAAGAATATACAGTGGAGAAAAGACAGCCTCTTCAATAAGTGGTGCTGGTACAACAGGGCAGATACATGTAAAAGTATGATATTAAAGCACTCCCTAACATCATACACAAAAATAAGCTCAAAATGGATTAAAGACCTAAATGTAAGGCCAGAAACTATCAAATTCTTGAGGAAAACATAGGCCGAACACTCTATGACATAAATCACAGCAAGATTCTTTTTGACCCACCTCCTAGAGAAATGAAAACAGAAACAAAAATAAACAAATGGAACATAATGAAACTTCAAAGCTTTTGCACCGCAAAGGAGACCATAAACAATAGCAAACGACAACCCTCAGAATGGGAGAAAAGATTTGCAAATGAAGCAACTGACAAAGGATTAACCTCCAAAATTTATAAGCATCCCATGCAGCTCAATAACAAAAAAAACAAAAAACCCAATCCAACAATGGGCAGAAGACCTAAATAGACATTTCTCCAAAGAAGATATACAGACTGCCAACAAACATATGAAAGAATGCTCAACATCATTAATCATTAGAGAAATGCAAATCAAAAGTACAATGTGATATCATCTCACACCGGCGTGAGTATCCATCATCAAAAAATCTAGAAAAATAAATGCTGGAGAGGGTGTGAAGAAAAGGGAACATTTGCACTGCTGGTGGGAATGTGAATTGGTACAGCCACTATGGAGAACAGTATGGATGTTCCTTAAAAAACTGCAAATAGATCTACCATATGACCCAGCAATCCCACTACTGGGCATATACCCTGAGGAAACCATAATGCAAAAAGAGTCATGTACCAAAATGTTCATTGCAACTCTATTTACAATAGCCTGGAGATGGAATCAACCTAAGTGCGCATCATCAGATGAATGGATAAAGAAGATGTGGCACATATATACAATGGAATATTACTCAGCCATAAGAAGAAAGGAAATTGAGCTATTTGTAATGAGGTGGATACACTTAGAGTCTGTTATACAGAGTGAAGTAAGTGAGAAAGACAAATACCATATGCTAACATATATATATGGAATTTAAGGAAAAAAATGTCATGAAGAACCTAGGGGTAAGACAGGAATAAAGACACAGACCTACTAGAGAATGGACTTGAGGATATGGGGAGGGGGAAGGGTAAGCTGTGACAAAGCGAGAGGCATGGACATATATACACTACCAAACCTAAGGTAGATAGCTAGTGGGAAGGAGCCGCATAGCACAGGGATATCAGCTCGGTGCTTTGTGACAGCTTGGAGGGGTGGGGTAGGGAGGGTGGGAAGGAGGGAAACGCAAGAGGGAAGAGATATGGGAACATATGTATATGTATAACTGATTCTCTTTGTTATAAAGTAGAAACTAACACATCATTGTAAAGCAATTATACTCCAATAAAGCAAAATAAATAAATAAATCTAAAAATAGAACTATTATACCACATAACCCAGCATTTCCCCTGCTGGGTGTATATCTGAAGAAAATGAAAACACTAATTCGAAATGCTGATTGTGCTCCAATGTTCACAGCAGCATTACTTACAATTGCCAAGATATGGAAGCAACCTAAGTGTCCATCAACACACTAACGAACAACCAACAGGGAGGGAACCCAGCCCTACACATCAACAGTCAAGCAGAATAAAGTTTAACTCAGCTCTGCCCACCAGAGCAACAGTCAGCTCTACCCAATACGAGGCCCTCCCATCAAGAAACATACACAAGCCTCTTAGATAGCCTCATCCACCAGAGGGAAGACAGCAGAAGGAAGAAGAACTACAATCCACAGTCTGTGGAACAAAAAACACATTCACAGAAAGATAGACAAGAAAAGGTAGAGAGCTATGTACCAGATGAAGGAGCAATATAAAATCCCAGAAAAACAATGAAATGATGTGGAGATAGGCGACCTTACAGAAAAACAATTCAGAATAATGATAGTGAAGATGATCCAGGACCTTGGAAAAAGGATGGAGGCAAAGATCGAGAAGATGCAAGAAATGCTTAACAAAGAACTAGAAGAATTAAAGAACAAACAAACAGAAATGAACAATACAATAACTGAAATGAAAACTACACTAGAAGGAATCAATAGCAGAATAACTGAGGGAGAAGAACGGATAAGTGACCTGGAAGACAGAATGGTGGAATTCACTGCTGTGGAACAGAATAAAGAAAAAAGAATGAAAAGAAATGAAGACAATCTAAGAGACCTCTGGGACAACATTAAATGCAACAACATTCACATTATACGGGTGCCAGAAGAGAGAGAGAAATGACCCAAGAAAATATTTGGAAGAGATTATAGTCAAAAAGTTCTGTAACTTGGGAAAGGAAATAGCCACCCAAGTCTAGGAAGCACAGTGAGTCCCATACAGGAAAAACCCAAGAAGAAACATGCCAAGACACATAGTAATCAAATTGGCAAAAATTAAAGACAAAGAAAAATTATTGAAAGCAGCAGGGGAAAAATTAGAAATAACATACAAGGGAACTCCCATAAGGTTAACAGCTGACTTCTCAGCGGAAGCTATACAAGCCAGGAGGGAGTGGCATGATATACTTAAACGTGATGAAAGGGAAGAACCTACAACCAAGGTTACTCTACCCGGCAAGGATCTCATTCAGATTCGGCAAGGATCTCATTCAGATTTGATGGAGAAATCAAAAGCTTTACAGACAAGCAAAAGCTAAGAGAATTCAGCACCACCAAACCAACTCTACAACAAATGCTAAAGGAACTTCTCTAACTGGGAAACACAAGAGAAGA
The DNA here is from genome assembly GCF_059928025.1 of Delphinapterus leucas. Classification (NCBI taxonomy): domain Eukaryota; kingdom Metazoa; phylum Chordata; class Mammalia; order Artiodactyla; family Monodontidae; genus Delphinapterus; species Delphinapterus leucas. The sequence goes on along the minus strand of NC_143150.1, from coordinate 78,973,987 downwards.
AAAGGATCTACAAAAACAAACCTAAAGGGCTTCCCTGGTGGCGCAGTGGTTGAGAATCAGCCTGCCAATGCAGGGGACACGGGTTCAAGCCCTGGTCTGGGAAGATCCCACATGCCGCAGAGCAACTAGGCCCGTGAGCCACAACTACTGAGCCAGCGCATCTGGAGCTTGTGCTCTGCAACAAGAGAGGCCGCGATAGTGAGAGGCCCGTGCACCGCTATGAAGAGTGTCCCCCACCTGCCACAATTAGAGAAAGCCCACGCACAGAAATGAAGACCAACACAGCAAAAATAAATAAATTAATTAATAAACTCCTACCCCCAACATCTTCTTTTAAAAAAAAAAAACCTAAAACAATTAAGAAAATGGTCATAGGAACATACATATTGATAATTACCTTAAACGTGAATGGATTGAACACTCCAACCAAAAGATACAGGCTTGCTGAATGGATACAAAAACAAGACCCCTAAATGTGCTATCTGAAAGAGACCCACTTCAGACTTAGGGACACAAACAGACTGAAAGTGAGGGGATGGAAAAAGATATTCCATGCAAATGGAAATCAAAAGAAAGCTGGAGTAGCTATACTCATATCATATAAAATAGACTTTAAAATAAAGAATGTTACAAGAGACAAGGAAAGACACTACATAATGATCAAGGGATCAATCCAAGAAGATATAACAATTATAAATATATATCCACCCAACATAGAAGCACCTCAATACATAAGGCAACTGCTAACAGCTATAAAAGAGGAAATCGACAGTAACACAATAATAGTGGGGGACTTTAGCACCTCACTTACACCAATGTACAAATCATCCAAAATGAAAATAAATAAGGAAACAGAAGCTTTAAATGACACAATAGACCAGATAGATTTAATTGATATAGGACATTCCATTCAAAGACAGCAGATTACACTTTCTTCTCAAGTGCGCTTGGAAATTCTCCAGGATAGATCACATCTTGGGTCACAAATCAAGCCTCAGCAAATTTAAGAAAATTGAAGTCATATCAAGCAATTTTTCTGACCACAACGCTATGAGATTAGAAATGAATTACAGGAGAAAAACGTAAAAAACACAAACGCATGGAGGCTAAACAATAGGTTACTAAATAATCAATAGATCAATGAAGAAATCAAAGAGGTAATCAAAAAATGCCTAGAGAGAAATGACAATGAAAACACGATGAGGCAAAACCTACAGGATGCAGCAAAAGCAGTTCTAAGAGGGAAGTTTATAGCTATACAAGCCTACCTCAGGAAACAAGAAAAATCTCAAGTAAACAATGTAACCTTACAAGTAAAGGAACTAGAGAAAGAAGAACAAACAAAACCCAAAGTTAGCAGAAGGAAAGACGTCATAAAGATCAGAGCAGAAATAAATGAAATAGAAACAAAGAAAACAATAGCAAGATCAATAAAACTAAAAGCTGGTTCTTTGAGAAGATAAAAAAAATGATAAAACATTAGCCAGACTTATCAAGAAGAAAAGGGAGAAGGCTCAAATCAATAGAATTAGAAAGGAAAAAGGAGACTAACAACTGACACTGCAGAAATACAAAGGATCATGAGAGCTTACTACAAACAACCATATACCAATAAAATGGACAACCTGGAAGAAATGGACAAATTCTTAGAAATACACAAGCTTCCGAGAATAAACGAGGAAGAAAGAGAAAATATGAACAGACCAATCACAAGCACTGAAATCGAAACTCTGATTAAATATCTTCCAACGAACAATAGCCCAGGACCACATGGCTTCACAGGCGAATTCTATCAAACATTAAGGGAAGAGCTAACACCCCTTCTCAAACTCTTCCAAAAAACTGCAGAGAAAGGAACACTCCCAGACTCATTCTATGAGGCCACCTTCACCCTGATGCCAAAACCAGACAAAGATACTACAAAAAAGAAAATTACAGACCAATACCTCTGATGAATATAGATGCAAATCCTCAGCAACATACTACCAAACAGAATCCAACAACATATTGAAAGGATAATACACCTTGATCAAGTGGGATTTATCCCAGGGATGCAAGGATTCCTCAATATAAACAATTCAACCAATGTGATATACCATATTAACAAACGAAGAATAAAAACCATATGATCTTCTCAATAGATTCATAAAAGGCTTTTGACAAAATTCAACACTGATTTATGATAAAAAGTCTGCAGAATGTGGGCATAGAGGGAACCTACCTCAACATAATAAAGGCCATATATGACAAACCCACAGCAAATATCATTCTCAATGGTGAAAAACAAAGCATTTCTTCTAAGATCAGGAACAAGACAAGTATATCCACTCTCACCACTATTATTTAACATAGTTTTGGAAGTCCTATCCACAGCAATCAGATAAGGAAAAGAAATAAAAGGAATACAAATTGGAAAAAAAGAAGTAAAACTGTCAATCTTTGCAGATAACATGATACTATACATAGAGAATCCTAAAGATGCCACCAGAAAACTAGTAGAGCTAAGCAATGAATTTGATAAAGTTGCAGGATACAAAACTAATGCAGAGAAATCTCTTGCATTCCTATACACTAATGATGAAAAATCTGAAAGAGAAATTATGGAAACACTCCCATTTATCATTGCAACAAAAAGAATAAAATAACTAGGAATAAACCTACCTAGGGAGACAAAAGACCTGTATGCAGAAAGATATAATACACTGAGGAAAGAAATTAAAGATGATACCAACAGATGGAGAGATATACCATGTTCTTGGATTGGAAGAATCAATATTGTGAAAATGACTCTACTACGCAAAGCAATCTACAGATTCAATGCAATCCCTATCAAATTATAAATGGCATTTTTTATGGAACTAGAACAAATCATCTTAAAATTTGTATGGAGACACAAAAGACCCCGACTAGCAAAAGCAGTCTTGAGGGAAATAAACAGAGCTGGAGGAATCAGACTCCCTGACTTCAGACTATACTATAAAGCTACAGTAATCAAGACAATATGGTACTGGCACAAAAACAGAAACATAGATCATAACCCAAAGATAAACCCACACACCTATGGTCAACTAATCTATGACAAAGGAGGCAAAGATATAGAATGGAGAAAATACAGTCTCTTCAATAAGTGTTGCTGGGAAAACTGGACAGCTACATGAAAAAGAATGAAATTAGAACACTCCTTAACGCCACACACAAAACTAAACTCAAAATGGATTCGAGATCTAAATGTAAGACCGGACACTATAAAACACTTAGAGGAAAACATAGGAAGAGCAATCTTTGACATAAATCACAGCAAGATCTTTTTTGATCCACCTCCTAGAGTAATGGAAATAAAACCAAAAATAAACAAATGGGACCTAATGAAACTTCAAAGCTTTCACAAAGCAAAGGAAACCATAAACAAGATGAAAAGACAACCCTCAGAATGGGAGAAAATATTTGCAAACGAAGCAACGGACAAAGGATTAATCTCCAAAATATATAAACAGCTCATGCAGCTCAATATTAAAGAAACAAACAACCCAATCCAAAAATGGGCAGAAGACCTAAATAAACATTTCTCCAAAGAAGACATACAGATGAGCAAGAAGCACATGAAAAGCTGCTCAACATCACTAATTATTACAGAAGTGCAAATCAAAACATTGAGATATCACCTCACACCAGTTAGAATGGGCATCATAAGAAAATCTACAAAGAAGAAATGCTGGAGAGGATGTGGAGAAATGGAACCCTCTTGCATTGTTGGTGGGAATGTAAATTGATACAGCCAATATGGAGAACAGTATGGAGGTTCCTTAAAAAACTAAAAATGGAACTACCATATGATCCAGCAATCCCACTACTGGGCATATACCCACAGAAAAGCATAATTCAAAAAGGCACATGCACCCCAATGTTCCTTGCAGCACTATTTACAATAGTCAGGTCATGGAAACAACCTAAATGACCATCGACAGACAAATGGATAAAGAAGTTCTGGTACATATATACAGTGGAATATTACTCAGCCATAAAAAGGAATGAAATTGAGTCATTTGTTGTGATGTGGATGGACCTAGAGACTGTCATACAGAGTGAAGTAAGTCAGAAAGAAAAAAACAAATATCGTATATTAACGCATGTATGTGGAACCTAGAAAAATGGTACAGATGAACCGGTTTGCAGGGCAGAAGTTGAGACACAGATGTAGAGAAGAAATGTATGGACACCAAGGGGGGAAAACCACGGTGGGGTGGGGATGGTGGTGTGCTGAATTGGACGATTGAGATTGACATGTATACACTGATGTGTATAAAATTGATGACTAATAAGAAGCTGCAGTATAAAAGAACAAACAAACAAACAAAAAAACAACTAATACTAAATTTTCTTTGGGTTATTTGTATGGAAATACGTTAATATAAATATTTCAGACATTACATGAAATTTCTAAACATCTTATATGTTCTTGTATAATGTTATAAGTCATACTTCTAGTTATTACTTTAAAATGTATATGTCAGAAATAACTAAATTTCCTTGTCAATTGCATTATCATGAACTTTCATCAAATCTTTAACCATGGTCATTTTTAAGTCTTTTGTCATTTACAGACAGTTCTGGGTGTACTCTGATGCTTTTGCAAAAATGTTCCTATAACAGGGTTTCATTTTCAATGAATTCATGGAAAAGACTCTGACAAGTACAGGTTTCTGGTAACTGACTATACTGCTGAACTGAATGAATAAGCATTTTCAGAATTCTAATGGAAAATGGATAAATTTATAAAAGTGCTAACAAAAGATCAAGATTAAAAAAAATTAATTACATGTGACTGAGTGAAATGATGAGGATGCTTATAATTTTTGTGATTTTCTGTTTGAATTAAAAAAATCCCACAAGGACTCAGAGGCAAAAAATATACAAATCAATTTTCACTGCAAAGTAAAGGAGCTGTTACAGTGGAAGATTACTGGATTGAGTGTCAATATTATGACATAGTATGAGTGTGTTACGTGTTTGGTAATTGCAATCATTGTTGCTTTTGTTGTGGTCATCCATTTACAATGCTTGGTGTCAGTTTATTTATCTCTTGTAAAAATAAAATACAGTGTGTGTGTGTGAAAAAAATAAGAATGAAATGTTGCCATCTGCAATTTCATGGATGGACTTGGAGGATATTAGGCTATGTGAAATAAGTTATACAGAGAAAGACAAATACTTTATGCTATCACTTACATGAGGAATCTAAAAAATAAAACAGACTACTGAACATAAACAAAAGAAAATGACTCACAGTTATACAGAAGAAACTAGTGGTTACAGGTGTTGAGAGGGAAGATGGGTGTGGCAAATTAGGGGTAGGGAATAAAGAGATATCAACTACTATGTATAAAATGTGTAAGCTACAAGAATATATCATACAGCATATGGCCATTATTTTAAAATCACTATAAATGGAATATAACCTTAAACAATTGTATCACAATGTTGTATACCTGAAACTTATATAATATTGTGCATTAACTATACCTCAGTGAAAAAAATGTCATGGATTACGGTGATCTGATTGAAAATTCAAAATATCTCTCATGAAGAAACTCAATACGCTATAAGAAAACTAAGAAAGGCAGTTCAATGAGCTCAGGAATAAAATTAAGTAACAGAAGGAATAATTTACCAAATAGATTAAAACTCCAAAAAAGAACCAAACAGTAATTCTAGAACTAAATACCATAATAAATGAGATGAAGAATGCAACAGAAACCACTGGAAAACAGAGTTGACCATATGGAAGAGAAAATTATTGAGCTTGAAGATAGGAATCTAGAAACGACACAAGTAGAAGAAGAAAGACAAATGAGATATTAAACAATGAAGAAATTGCATATCCACCTCTTTTAGGCAGGTCATCATTAGGGTAATGTGTATCCCAGAAGGATAAGAGAAGGAAAGGGAGTATAGAGTTCATTTGAAGAAGTAATAGCTGAGGACTTTCCCAACCTGGGTAAGGAACTAGATATATATGTCCATGAAGCCAAGAGAACACCTAATTATCTTGGTGGAAAAAGACCATCTCCAAGAAATATTATATTAAAACTGTCAAAAGTTAATGACTAATGATGCTGAGCATTCTTTCATGTGTTTGTTGGCATTCTGTATATCTTCTTTGGAGAAATGTCTATTTAGGTCTTCTGCCCATGTTTGGATTGGGTTTTTTGTTTTTTTGTTATTGAACTGCATGAGCTGCTTGTAAATTTTGGAGATTAATCCTTTGTCAGTTGCTTCATTTGCAAATATTTTCTCCCATTCTGAGGGTTGTCTTTTGGTCTTGATTATGGTTTCCTTTGCTGTGGAAAAGCTTTGAAGTTTCATTAGGTCCCATTTGTTTATTTTTGTTTTTATTTCCATTACTCTAGGAGGTGGGTCAGAAAGGATCTTGCTGTGATTTATGTCATAGTGTTCTGCCTACTTTTTCCTCTAAGAGTTTGATAGTTTCTGGCCTTACATTTAGGTCTTTAATCCATTTTGAGCTTATTTTTCTGTATGGTGCTAGGGAGCGATCTAATCTCATACTTTTACATGTACCTGTCCAGTTTTCCCAGCACCATTTATTGAAGAGGCTGTCCTTTCTCCACTGTACATTCCTGCCACCTTTATCAAAGATAAGGTGTCCATATGTGCATGGGTTTATCTCTGGGCTTTCTATCCTGTTCCATTGATCTGTCTTTCTGTTTTTGTGCCAGTACCATACTGTCTTAATTACTGTAGCTTTGTAGTATAGTCTGAAGTCAGGGAGCCTGATTCCTCCAGCTCCTTTTTTCGTTCTCAAGATTGCTTTGGCTATTCGGGGTCTTTTGTGTTTCCATACAAATTGCGAAATTTTTTGTTCTAGTTCTGTGAAAAATGCCAGTGGTAGTTTGATAGGGATTGCATTGAATCTGTAGATTGCTTTGGGTAGTAGAGTCATTTTCACAATGTTGATTCTTCCCATCCAAGAACATGAATCATTAGAGAAATGCAAATCAAAACTACAATGAGATATCATCTCACACCAGTCAGAATGGCCATCATCAAAAAATCTAGAAACAATAAATGCTGGAGAGGGTGTGGAGAAAAAGGCCCTTGCACTGCTGGTGGGAATGTGAATTGGTTCAGCCACTATGGAGAACAGTGTGGAGGTTCCTTAAAAAACTACAAATAGAATTACCATATGACCCAGCAATCCCACTACTGGGCATATACCCTGAGAAAACCAAAATTCAGAAAGAGTCATGTACCAAAATGTTCATTGCAGCTCTATTTACAATAGCCCAGAGATGGAAACAACCTAAGCGCCCATCATCCGATGAATGGATAAAGAAGATGTGGCACATATATACAATGGAATATTACTCAGCCTTAAAAAGAAATGAAATTGAGCTATTTGTAATGAGATGGATAGACCTAGAGTCTGTCATACAGAGTGAAGTAAGTCAGAAAGAAAAAGACAAATACCGTATGCTAACACATATATATGGAATTTAAGAAAAAAAAAATGTCATGAAGAACCTAGGGGTAAGACAGAAATAAAGACGCAGACCTACTGGAGAACGGACTTGAGGATATGGGGAGGGGGAAGGGTGAGCTTTGACAGGGCAAGAGAGATTCATGGACATATACACACTAACAAACGTAGTAAGGTAGATAGCTAGGGGGAAGCAGCCGCAAGGCACAGGGATATTAGCTCGGTGCTTTGTGACAGCCTGGAGGGGTGGGATAGGGAGAGTGGGAGGGAGGGAGACGCAAGAGGGAAGACATATGGGAACATATGTATATGTATAACTGATTCACTTTGTTATAAAGCAGAAACTAACACCCCATTGTAAAACAATTACACCCCAATAAAGATGTTTAAAAAAAAAAGTTAATGACAAAGAAAAAAATTCTAAGGCACCCAAGGAAAAATAGAAAGTAACCTACAAAGGAACCTACATTAGGCTATCAGCATATTTCTAAGCAGAAACTCTACAGGCCAGGAGGGAATGGGATGCCATTCTAAAAATACTGAAAGATTAAAAACTGTAACCCAAGAATACTCTCTCCAGTAAAGTTATCATTCACTTATGAAAGAGAAATGAAGGTTTTCCCAGAGAACAAAAGCTGTGGAAGTTCATCAGCACTAGACTTGCCTTACAAGAAATGTTAAAAGGAGCTCTTCTACCAGAAAGAAAAAGGCAAAAGTACAGAAAATGTTGAATAAGGTGGTAAATAGACAGAATCAGAAAATTACAACTGTATATTAGAATAGATTGTTTAAAACTTAATTATAACATAAAAGTTAAATTGAAAAAGAAGCAAAGCTGACTATAGCTACTTCAACTTAGTAAGAAACTCACAACTTAAAAAGGGATAATTTGAGACAACAGAAATATAAAAAGGGAAGAGGAAAAGGATGGAATCTGTATAGAAAAATGAAGATAAGATGTTATCAGAAGAAAAAAACTACTTTATTTAAGAGACACTTTGTGTAAACCTTATAGTAACCACAAAACACAAATCTAGAGCAGAGCACAAAACATGAAAGAGGTAACTGAGAAAAACATCATAGCAAACCACCAAACTAAAATAGCAGACAGAAGCACAAAGAAAAAGAAACAATAGAGATATATATCAACCATAAACAAAAGTGTATATGGCATTACTAAGTCCTTGATAGCAATAATCACCCTAAATGAAAATCGGTTGAATTTAGCAATCAAAAGACACAGAGTGGCTGGACAAATTAAAAAACAAGACCCTACTACATGCTGCTTCCAGGAGACTCACCTCAGCTCTAAAGACAAACATAGGCTCAAAATGAATGAAATGACAGCCAAAAAATAAAGCAGGTGTAGCTATACCATATCAGACAAACATACTATGCCAAAAAAAATGTAACAAGAGACAAAGATGGACATTATAAAATGAAAAAGGTACAATTCATCATGAAGATATAAAAATTATTAATATATATGCATCATATTAAGGAGCACCAAAATATATAAAGGAATTATTAACAGAATTAAAGGGGTACATTGAAAGCAACATAATAATTATAGCAGACATTAACACCACACTTACATCAATGGACAGATCATCCAGGCAGAAAGTCTTCAAGGAAACAGCAGCCTTGAAGGAAACATTAGACCAGGTAGATCTGATAGATTTGTATTGAACATTCCTGAAAAATACAGCATAATACACATTCTTCTCAAGTGCACATGGAACATTCTCAATGATAGATCATATACTAGGACACAAAAAAAGTCTCAATAAATTTCAGAAGCCTGAAATCATATCAATCCTCTTTTCTGATCACAGTGGCATATATAATTAGAAATCAACTACAAAAAAATAAGCTGGAAAAAAATCACAAATACGTGGAGACTGAAAAACATGCTACTAAACAACTCTTCGGTCAATGAAGAAATTAAAGGAAAAGTCAAACTATACCTGAAGACAATGAAAATGAAAATATGACATACCAGCAGAAGGAAAGAAATAATAAAGATCAGAGTGGAAATAAGATAAATAGAGATTAAACAGACAATAGAAAAGGTAAATGAAACTAGGAGATGGTTCTTTGAAAAGATAAACAAAATTGACCAACATTTACCTTAACTTATAAAGAAGAAGAGAAGGCTCAGCTAACTAAAATCAGAACTAAAAGAAAAGAAATTACAATGGATACCACAGAAATACAAATGATTATAAGAGAATACTATGAACAGCTATATGGCAATAAATTAGACAACCTAAAATATGGACCTTCCAAGACTGAATCATGAAGAAATGGAAAATCTGAATAGACCGATCACTAGTAAAGAGACTGAAGCAGTAATCAAAAACTCCCCCCAAGAAAAAAAATCGAGAACCAGATGCCTTCACAGGTAAATTCTACCAAACATTTAAAATTGATTTAATGCCTACCCTTCTCAAACTCTTCCAAAATATTGAAGAGGAGGGAATGCTTGCTAACTCATTTTATGAGCTCAATACTACCTGATACCAAAACCAGACAAGGGCAATGCAAAAAAAGAATTGTATACGTCAGTATTTCTAATGAACATAGATGCAAAAATTGTCAACAAAATATTAACAATGCATATACAACAATACATTAAAAGGATACAACATGATCAAGTGGGATTTATTCCAGGCATGCAAGGATGGTTCAACATTCACAAATCAGTCAATGTGATATACCACATCAACAAAATGAAGGGTAAAAATCATATGATCATCTCAATAGATGCAGAAAAATAATTTGACAAGAATCAACACTTGTTTATGATAAAAACTCAATAAAATGGGTATAAAATAAATGTACCTCAACATAATAAAAGCCATACATAACAAGCCCATAGCTAACAACATACACAACAATGAAAAACTGAAAGCTATACCTCTAAGATCAGGAAAAAGACAAGGATACCCACTCTTGGCAGTCTTATTCAAAATAAGAAGTCTTAGCCAGAGCAATTACAAAAGTAAAATAAATAAAAGGCATCAAAATTGGAAAAGAAGAAGTAAAACTGTAACTATTTGTGGATGACATAATTTTATATATAGAAAAACCCTAACAACTCCACCAAAAATCTATTAGAAATAGTAAGTGAATAAAGTTGCAGGGTACAAAATCCATATGCAAAATCTGTTGAGTTTCTACACACTAACAACAAGCTAGCAGAAAGAGAAATTAAAAAGAAAATAATCCCACTTACAGTCACAACAAAAAGAATACCTAGGAATAAATTTAACCAAGGAGGTGAATGACCAGTACACTAAAATCTGTAAGATACTGTTGAAATAAACTGAACAAGACACAAAGAAATGGAAAGATATTCCATGGTTGTGGCTTAGAAGAATTAACATTGTTAAAATGTCCATATTACCTAAAGCAATCTACTGATTCAATACAATCCCTATCAAAACCCTGATGACATTTTTCACAGAAATAGAACAAATCATCTGAAAATTTATGTGGATCCTTAAAAAACCCTGAATAGCAAAATAAATCCTGAGGAAAAAGAACAAAGTGGAGGTATCATCCTCCCTGATTTCAAAGTATACCACTAAGCTGCAGTATCAAAACAGCATAGCATTGGCAGAAAAAAGACACATAGACCAATGAAACAGAAATGATAGCAAAGAAATAAACTCATGCATATATGGACAATTAATTTATGACAAAAGAACAAAGAATGTACAATGGAGAAAGGTATCTTTTCAATAAATGGTGTTAGGAAAACTGGACAATCCACATACAAAGAAAAATGAAACTAGACCACTATCTCATACCAGACACAAAAATCAAATCAAAATGGATTAAATCCTTGAATACAGACCTGAAACCATAAACCCCCTAGAAGAAAACATAAGCAGTACACTCTTTGACACTGGTCTTAGCAATATCTTTATGGATATTTTCCTCAGGCAAGAAAGACAAAAGCAAAAAACAAACAAATGGGACTACATCAAACTAAAAAGCTTCTGTACAGTAAAGGAAACCATCAGCAAAATGAAAGGACAACCTACCAAATGGGAAAAGTTATTTGCAAATCATATATCTGATATGGGGTTAATATCCAAAATATATAAAGAACTCATACAACTCAACAACAAAATCAACAATATGATTAAAAAATGGGCAGAGGATCTGAAGAGACATTTTTCCAAAGAAGACATACAGATGGCCAACAGGCACATGAAAAGATGTTCAACATCACTAATTATTAGGGAAATGCAAATCAAAACCACAACATATCACCTCATGCCCATCAGAATGGCTAGTATCAAAAAGGCAAGAAACAACAGGTGTTGGAAAGGATGTGGAGAAAAGGGAGTCCTTGTGAACTGCTAATTGGAATGTAACTTGATGCAGCCACTATGGAAAGAAGTATGGAGATGCCTCAAAAAGTTAAGAACAGAAATATCATACTATCCCGCTAATCCACTTCTGGGTATTCATCTGAAGAATGCAAAAATAATAATTTGAAAAGACACATACAACCCCTATATTTGTTGCAGCTTTATTTACAATAGCACACAACCACTATGTTTGTTGCAGCTTTATTTACAATAGCCTAGGTATGTATGGAAACAACCCAAGTGCTCACTGATGGATGAATTGATAAAGAAGATGTCACATATGTGTACACACACACACACACACACACACACACACACACACAAAATACACAATGGAATACTACTCAGCCATAAAAAAGCCAAAATCTTGCCATTAGTGACAACATGGATGGATATTAAGGGTTTTATGTTAAGTGAAACAAGTCAGATGGAGAAAGACAAATACTGTATGATTTCACTTATATGTGGAATAAAAAGAAAAATGAACAAACAAAATGAAACAAGACAAACACATAGATACAGAGAACAGGGTAGTGGGAGAGGGGAAGCACGGATACAGGCCCATTGCAATAGGCTCCAATATAGCTCATCACAGCACTGGTCAGAACCCTAAATTGTTGATGAAACGGGTCAGGGGAAAAGGGCAGGGCTGTCTCCTGAAAGAAGTAGGTAGAGGGGCTGGTCTGGGAAGTCAAGCTCTGCCTGCTGAGAGAGAGAGGGGCAGATGACCCCAACAAGAGGGTCAGGCTCAAGAAGAAACAACTAAGGCTAATCTGGCATCACCTACTAACAAATTAAACACACACATTCCCTTCAACCCACATATTCCCTTCCTTCGAATGTATTCCATAGACCTTTAAGGAATAAAGTGATTTAACTGACTGCTTCCTGGAACCTGCATGGGAAAAGGGATGTCCAGGGGGTCTCACCTGGGTGAAGGTGACACCAAGGGAGATGAGAGAAGTTGTGCCTCGAACGCCCCAATCCACCATTTCTTACTCTTTTTTTTTAACATCTTTATTGGAGTATAATTGCTTTACAATGGTGTGTTAGCTTCTGCTTTATAACAGTGAATCAGTTATACATATACAAATGTTCCCATATCTCTTCCCTCCTGGGTCTCCCTCCCTCCCACCCTCCCTATTCCACCCCTCTAGGCGGTCACAAACTACCTAGCTGATCTCCCTGTGCTATGCGGCTGCTTCCCACTAGCTATCCACTTTACGCTTGGTACTATATATATGTCCATGCCACTCTGTCACCTCGTCACAGCCTACCCCTCCTCCTCCCCATATCCTCAAGTCCATGCTCTAGTAGATCTGTGTCTTTATTCCCGTCTTACCCCTAGGTTCTTCATGACCTTTTTTCTTTTTTCTCCTCAGATTCCATATATATGTGTTAGCATACGGTATTTGTTTTTCTCTTTCTGGCTTACTTCGCTCTGTATGACAGACTCTAGGTCCATCTACCTCACCTTAATTTTTAACTGTAACTTTCAATTCCATTTCTTTATACATTTTAGAACTGTCTTTAAATGCATTAAAGGGACATATCATCCAAGCTTTTTAAGCAAATTATTTTTTGTTTATCTGAAATTCAAATTTAAAAATACTTTGGGATGGGTATAAACAAAAACACAATATACCAAAACTTATGGGATACAGAGAAAGAACTGCTAAGAAGGAAATTTATGGCTGTAAATGCATTCACTAAAAAAGAAGATCTCAAGTAAATCACTTTATACCTTATGAAATGAAAAAAGAAGAGCAAATTAAAACCAAAGTCAGCATAAGGAAAGAAATAATAAGGATTAGAACAGAGACAAAAGAAATAAAGATTATAAAAAAATAGAGAAAATCAACAATTGGTTCTTTGAAACGATCAATAAATTCAACAAAACTTTAAGCTAAACTGATTAAGAACAATGAGAGTGCTCACTTTAGCAGCACATATAATATAGTTGGAATGATACAGGGATTAGCATGGCACGTGTGAAAGAATAACATGCAAATTTGTGAATTGTTCCATATTTTTGCTATGAGTGCAGAGCTTTAATATTCTCACCATAACAACAGCAACAGCAAAATGGCAATTGTATGAGGTAGAGGATGTGCTAACTGATCTTATTGTGGCAAGCATTTCACAATATTTACATATATCGATCACCACATTATACACCTTAAACTTACACCATGTTATATGTCAATTATATCTCAATAAAGCAGGAAAAATGCCCCCCAAACCCCTAAATGTCATAGAAATGTATAATTTAATATGTATTATCCAGTTTACGTACAGGATGCTTTGGATATTAAAGTATTTCGGCCTCAAAAAATAAAAGAGAAAAGTCTCAAATTACTAAAATCATAAATTAAATTAGGGATGTTACTACTGAACTTACAGAAATAAAGAAAAATATGAGAGAATATCCTGAACAATTGCATGCCAACACATTAGACAGATGAAATGAATGAATTTCTAGAAACATAGAAACTACCAAAAATGACTCAAGAAGGAATAAAACATTTGAACAGGCCTATAACAAGTAAAGCCACTGATTCAGTCATCAAAAACTTCCCAACAAAGAAAAATCCAGGACCAGATGGCTTCACTGGTGAATTCTACTAAACATTTAAAGAATTAACAACAATCCTTCTCAAACTATTCCAAATATTGAAGAGAATGGAAGACTCCCAGCTCATTCTATGTGGTCACCATTACCCTGATACCAAAGCCAGACCAGGACATCACCAACAAAAATGTAGATTAATATGCTTTATGAATATAGATGTAAAAATCCTCAACAATATAGTAGCCAACTGAATGTAGCAGCATATTAAGAGGATTATACACCATGGCCAAGTGGGATTTACCCTAGGAAAGCACGGGTGGTTCAACATCTGAAAATCAATCAAATTTATACACCATATTAATAAAATTAAGGAGAGGGAGCTCCCTGGTGGCCTAGTGGTTAAGATTCTGGGCTTTCACTACTGTGGCCTGGATTCAATCCCTGGTCAGGGAACTGAGATCCTGCAAGCTGTGCAGCATGGCCAAACAAAAAAGAAACAAAAAAGTAAATAAAATTAAGGAGAAAATAACACATAGTCATCTCATCTGCATCTCAACATGATTCAGGAAAACATCTTATATAATCTAACACCCTTTCATCACAAAAGCACTCAACAAACTAGGAACAGAAGGAATGTCCTAAACGTGATAAAGGTCATTTGTAAAACAAAACAAAACAAAAATATAACATACTCAATGGAGAAAGACCAAAAGGTTTCCCCCTAAGATCAGGAACAGTACAAGGATGTCTGCTTTCACTACTTCTATTCAACACTGTAAGTTCTAAACAGGGTATTAGGCAAGAAAATAAAAGGCATCCAAATTGGAAAGGAATAAGTAAAACAATCTCTATTCAGAAATGATATGATCTTACATATATAAAATCCTAATGAATATACAAAATAAACCGCTAGACTTAATAAATGCATTCAGTTCTGTCTTGTACTCATTGAGTTGTGGTCAGTGAACACGGCACCCTATACTTTACACTTTTTGGGGAAAGTAGAGCAAACAATACCAGCACATTCTCTTTCTCTGTTTTTCCTTCTCTTTGTTAGGGAAAAGGATGGGAAAGAAGAGGAATATACAAGGAAAGACTCAAAGGAATGAAACAACCTACATCTTGACTGGTTGTATTACTACAAATCAACTATTGTTTCTTGTTTATTTCCCTCAGCAAGTAACAACAACCAAAGGGAGTGTGGTCTTGTTTTCAGAGGCAGCAAGGAATGGGTGATCTGGGGAGAGAGTGTCCTACTCCATAGCCAGGCTTATGGAGATGATGTCAGCTATAAAAGGAGAGGCAAAGCAGCTGAGGCCCTGGGCTTGCTGTAAGAAAGGATGGGACAGCTTAGGAACTTACTGAATGTTGTAGGGCACAGTACTAGGATTGAGTACCCCATACACAGTGAAGCCTATATAGAGAGGGTTCCTGAAGTCTGGTTTCCTCTGAACCAAGAAAGGCCACACGGAATGGGTTTTCTCATAGATTCTGTCAGAAAGAAAAAGCAAGCCAAAAATTTAAAAGCAGCAAGCAAGTAAAATCAACAGTCCTGTTGAACTTGATAATCACCCAAATTTTATTAACAATTAACCTAATTCAAGACAGAGGGATAGGATATGATAGAAGGAAAGTGAAAATAAGTGGTAATGAACACTGATAGAGTAGCAAATTATCTGGGCTTCAACTTACCCATTTTTAAATGAATTAGAGGTTAGAAAGTGTTCCACATTGAAGAGCAACAGATGCTGAGTATAGTCTCTGCCATGGAGTAGCTATGTAATCTGAGGAATGTCTCTAGCTCTTTCTGGGACTATTTCCTCATTTGTAAAATATGACCTTTAAGGTCTCTTCCAAATCTCAGATTCTATGAACTAATGACCTTCCCAGTTTTAAAAAATCTAGAATTGCTTTAAAAAATCTGGTAAGTTAACAGAAAGACCAGAGGGTGAATTTCTGGCTTTTCTATATTTTATTTTATTTCAAGCTAGCTTCTCCTCCTCTCAGAAGGTGTAAGACAGTGAAAGACAATTAGCAATTTATATTAGCAAATATTTGTGAGTTATCTAGGTGAGCAGCACAGACTGTGATATTTATATTGCAAGACTGATTCTTCTTATACCTTAGTTGAGTCCTTCAGGAGCCACTTAGTTAACACTGCACAAAACATGGGATCCATTGTCCCAATGAGAGCTGCTGTGTAACCATGCATGGATAGTTCATTTACTCACACAGTGTCAAAGAAAGTTCAAGGAGGACAACAAAGAGAAGCGGTATGGGTTGTAGGACCTAAACATTGTAGTCTTGTAACTTTTAGAATCCTCAGACCATTTCAATGAGGTCAAAGGACTTGTATATCCATCTTTCTCATTTGTTTTTGGTTGAAAAAAAATCTTGCAGAGGTAAGGTAACTAGTATTTGTTGAGTATGTACTATGTGTGAAACACTGTTCCAGACTCTACCTAAAATACTTCATTAAATTTTCATAATAAAACACTGTGAAATATTTTATCCCCAAAATAATAATGAGAAAATGAGACAAAAAATAATTTGAAAAAAGTTACATAGCTAGTAGGTGACAGAGCCAAAATCTGAACCCCAGTCTCTCTGATTCTAGAGTCCATGCCTTTTCTTTTATGGATGAATGATATTTCTGTTTATTTTATGCAATCACTATTTTAACATGTTAAAATTTTCAACTTTTGTACTTTTACATGGAGATTCAGATTTGTGTGGGGAATGGGTCTAGGATATATTAGCCTCACTTTAAGAGGGAGGAAAAAAGAATATGGAAAAGATCTTAGATTTTAATGCTAGAAAAGCAGGTCAGAGACAGAATGAATGTGTCTGAAAGCATCTGTGAAGAGGGTAAGAAAGGTCTAGTTGCAAAATGAAATAGAAATGTGCATAGAAGCTACCAAGTAAGCACAAATGTTAAAGCAGCAAGATCCATCTCTGTGTTGACAAGAAAACAGAATTAGAGATGTCATCCAATTCATCCAGGATACATCATAGAGGGGTCTGAGAACTTGAGCTAACTGCCACTCAACCAACAGCTATGAAACAAGAGTGGGCTGTGCGACAGCTACTTCCCTCTCTATTTCATTTTCTCTGACTCTAAAACAAGGAGAATACTATTCACAGAAACTCTATCTTGTCAACTTCAAAAATTATTTACGTTTTATATATTGTGAGGATGTTAGGGTTTTAAGTCTGGTGCAAATCTAACTGCCTATAGGAGCTGGGAAGATAACATTAGAAGTGCGCTGAGAATAAACTATAGAGAGTGGTGAGAACTGTGGCAAACGAGAGTGTGTGCTTCATTCAAGTGGAGCAGCTGTTATTCAGCTTTAGCTGATAACTGCCATTAGAAAATGCAGGTCCAGTACTGCCAGAGCTCCTGATTTTGCAGAATATCTTGGCACAACAGCTTTTTGATTTAGGAAAAAATCCTAAAATAACTGGATTTGTATGTGAAATATCGTGATATTTAAATGTTGACAACTTATTCACAGTTTAAAGAATACTCCACAGACTAAACAAAATATACCTGTTAAGCTAGATTTGGCCTATGAACTGCCATTTGGTGATCTCTGACACAAATGATAAAGGACTGTAGCTATTGACTACTCACACCTGCACAGTAGTTCATTCCTTACAAAGTCCTTGCACATCCATTGTTTTACTGGTTCCTCAGGATTGCTCTGAAAAGTAGGTATTATCCCTATTTCACAGATAAAGAATCTGAGGTTTTGAGGAATCTCCATGCAAACACTGAGTGATTTATGCTTCAAAAGTTATTTTTATAGTTGTCATCTCCTCCCCTTTCGTGAACTGCTGTCCCAAATTCAAGGTGATGTGTAAATTTCTTTTACACTGATCCCCTCTCCCTATTCAGTGTTTTTTCACAAACTGAATTCACCTCAGATCTTCTCGAGCCTTCTGGCAGTTTCCAAGGAAGTTCCGAAACTGGCAGGAGAAAACATGGTCATGAATTTCCAGCAAGAAATTTTCATTAAACTCAAAGGCACAAGGAAATTGTTCCATTAACTGCCAGATACAGTCTAGGAACTGTGTGAAGATAGGGGATACTTCTTTAACGTCCCCATCCAGGTGGCCACACCTGAGAGATGCAAATAAAGGTAAAGAAAGACAATGATTAACATCAGGGATTACACTGTTTGGAATAGGCTATAGCAAGTTCACCTTTTGTCTCTGTTGGCATTGGTAAGGAAAGGCCTAATGCCAAAATGCCACCCAGAATCTCAAAGTTCATTAATCCCAATGGACCTCTTAGCCACCAGCATCCTTCACTATTATCAATATTGTAAGCCCTTGGTAATCTATTCTATTTCCTTTTACATCCTCTACAATACAACTTTCTGCAATGATCAAAATGTTCCATATTTGTGCTGTCCAATATGGTAGTCACTAACTATTAAGCCCTTGAAATGCAGCTAGCGTGACTAAGGAACTGAATTTTCAATTGTATTTAATTTTAATTAATGTAAACAGCTACCTTTAGCTTCATGTGAGCAAGGACCATATCTATCTTGTTTACTGGACAGTGCCTAGTATGAAAAGGGTATTTAATAAGTTTATTAAATGAATGAAAAAACCTAATCCCAGAATTGTTTAATGTTTCCTCTCTCATGATGTCCTCTTTCCCAACTCTACCATTCATTCCACTAGAAATAAACATGGCATCCTTAGCTTTTACATTGAATGTTCTACCTTTTGATTTAATTGAAATCCATCTCACCAAGGACACTACTTCTTCTTGGGGCCCAAATCAAATGGAGAATGCTCATCATTCCATTCTCCATGTATAATAATCCTAAAGCAGAGCAGAAGTGGGATCAGCTTTCTCCTTTCTACTACTCCTTTCACTCTCTTAAAAACACTTCCACTATGGGTCATGCTGTTGTTCACTTTCCTCAATGTTGTGTTCCACAATCTTTGGGTCACTTCTCCACATTTTCTGAAGAATCTGACTCCAGTCATAAGTACTTATCTTTGGAGTCGATGCAGATGACCTACACTTGGCTTAGCAGGTTCCTTAACTAACTCGAATCTAATTATCTTCACCGATCTTTACCTCTACTTCACATCAGCCTCTCGTATCCATGGCTGTTTCTTGATGTTAGCTAAAGATCCTTCCTCCACTTTGAAACCTTAATCTCAATATCCTACTCTGATCACCGTATATTATATTTCCAAAGGCTGCTCATCTTATCTCCTCCAGTTGGACCTATCACCTTTCCAGATTCCTACTAGCTTCCCTTTCTTCCTTACCCAGACTATATTCTGCCCCATCAACTATTCTGTCCCCATTTTCTTCAATTTTCTGGTCATTTTTTTGTCATTATTCTCCTTCAATATCCAACCATTGATGAGCCTAAGAAGCTATGTTCTCTACTCCCAAATCTTGACTGATAAATGCTGCTTGAGAAAATTATAAAACCATGCAAATTGATACCATAAGTCTCCATACTCAGCTGGAACTTAATTGCTCCCAAATAACCTTTATGTATATCCTTAACACAGTTTTCCCATTAAACCTTACAGCTCTTGCAAATTTTAACCTATCTTCTTAAACCCTAACCCATTTCACATTGATGTATATACAGCGTTAATGAAAAAGATCAAGGCTATCAAGTAAAAATATCTAACTTCTGCCTTGGACACTCAAAAACTTAGTTCCTTCTCCTCCTGTCCTTCCATGGAGTCTCCATGTAGAGAAAAGGGAACCATCCTACACTGCTGGTGGGTATGTAAATTGGTGCAGCCACTGTGGAAAACATTATGGAGATTTCTCAAAAACTAAAAATAGAATCAACCTCATCTTTTTAATGTTCTAAAATGCCATCAGTTCTAGAAAGCTTTCTTTGCCCAGAATAGGTAAGGTTCCCTTGTATATGTTTACCTTTGACTTAGCACTTATCATACTATACTATCATCATTGATTTTATTTTCTATAAAAGAAGGGACAGAGACCATATCTGATCTAATACAGTCTCCTTAAAACCTGGCATATTGCCTGGCCCAATGTTTGTTGACAAAGGAAGAATGAATGGATGGACCCAAATAGCTAGAGAGCAATAATCAAATGAAATTAAATGGATATACACCAATGCAGGAGAATAAGACCTGAATAGTAACCTCCTTGAGGGTAAACCTCACATTGCATGTGCCTTTGGCACCAGCTCAGTGTCTGATATAGTATACAGCGTATTGTTAGGTGTTCAGTAAACATTTGTTATTGTTCTCATAACACACATAAAGTCTCAGTGAGGCTGTTTGGCTTATAGCAGCATTAGGTCACTAAATAAATGTAAGTCCTTGCATCCACCTCTTACCAAAGAACAGAAATGCGCACATGCCTTTTCTTCTTATACAAGGTTAAAAGGTACATTGTGGGCTTCCCTGGTGGTGCAGTGGTTGAGAGTCTGCCTGCTGATGCAGGGCACATGGGTTCGTGCCCTGGTCCGGGAAGATCCCACATGCCACAGAGTGGCTAGGCCTGTGAGCCATGGCCACTGAGCCTGCACATCTGGAGCCTGTGCTCCGCAACGGGAGAGGCCACAACAGTGAGAGGCCCGCGTACCACAAAAAAAAAAAAAAAAAGGTACATTGTCTTAGATATTATTCCCTCTGCCTGAATGCCCACTGTTCTCTCTAGCAAACACCTATTCATTCCCTAAAATTCACTTTTAAATACTGCCTATTCCTGGAAGGCTATCCTGTCTTCTTCAGAAACAGTTAAGCACTTTTTCCTCTGTGGCCCATGATGTCTGTTCTTCCCTGAAATATTTAACAACTTGATATAATCATTTGCTCACTTTGAAGGCAGATATGATATTCTAGTCACCCTTGTAGCCCTAGTCCCTTAGCATAGTGTCTGGAATATGTGTTTCTTGATGAAAAGAGATTTATGCCATGTTCAACCTACTCTTCCTTCTTTCACAAGAATATATTGGGGTTTTTGATAAATCTCACTCTAATAAATTCTCCTTAGCCTCTACCTTTAAAGTAATATTTTTACCTTTGGGAGAACTTGTGGCCCATGGATACCCATTCCTTCTCTATCAGGATCTTCATTTTTATACAAAAAGAAAATTTTGCATTAGAAAAATCATAAAATTAATTAACCATACCTATAAAATATCAAAACACTTTGCTGAAGTAGACTTTGTACAAATTTGCATTGAACTGATCATAAAGTTAATTTCCCAAATGATAAATAAGTTACTTGGATTTCATTTAAAAGCCTATACAGGCTGCCTTCAAATTTCAAAGCTCTCAGGAGAAATTATTCTGGATTTGTATCCATTGTCACATTTCTTTTGGCTTTTACATAATGTGTGACAAGCCATAACTAAGTGCAATCTTGATAAACATATTACATTCAACCTATGAAAAAACAGGGATCCAAAGGCAGTACTTGAGTTTATACCAAGAACAAATCTTGATATAAACACATTTTCAAGCGTTAAAAAAAATAAAGCATTTCCAAAAGAAAAATGAGGATAAACCCCTACTGTGAGTTCTGTTTCATAGAAAGACAAACTAAGAAACCTTGGATTCAGCACCAGAAAAAAATCATGAGTCTGACATCCAGACAGCTGATGCTGAAGATGATGAGCCCATCAGTCTGCTTATTTAACAGTCATCCATTAAATTTTGCAAACTTTTGGAGTCTTTCCTACCCCTTACATCAGCCTATTACATCCAACTTATCTTCTGATGGATAAGAAACTATGTTGAGTGTGAAATGTAAAGTATATAGACTGTAAATGCCTGGTTTAGTAGAAAGAAGTAAAATTGAAAAACAGAGCTGTTTTCGTAGACCTCTTTCTTGTAGAAAACAAGTTGGCTTAGAGTTATTTTTGATATATTCACAATCTCCCACTTGTGCAAAGTAAAATCCAATCACTTGTTCTCTTACCATGAGTCCCTTGAATGTCCTATAAAATGGATCTAGGAAGATGCTGGCCACAGAGCAGACCTGTGCTGTGTGGTCCCACCCATCAAAACAATGGACTAAGACATTGGTCTTTTCTACCTTCACTGCCTGTGAAGACAAGAGGCAAAAAGTAGCACAGACAATTTTTCATAGCATGCCGGGTTAATAAATAGGGTTACCACCCCTACAGCAGAGAACTTGGTCTTACTGGGCTACATGAATTTCTTCTCAAAATATTAACACCCTGTATGGGAATGACAAAGAAAATAAAGGGGAGCTGCGAAGGAGAGCGCAGCCACAGGGGTGCGGAGGGCAAAGCGGTGAGATTCCCGCACAGAGGATCAGGGCCGACTGGCACTCACCACCAGCCCGAGAGGCTAGTGTGCTCACCCACCGGGGTGGGCGGGGCTGGGAGTTGAGCTCCGGTTTCAGTCAGAGCTCCTGGAGAGGACTGGGGTTGGTGGCCTTGAACACAGCCTGCAGGGGGTTAGTGCACCACAGCAAGCCGGGAGGGAGTCCGGGGAAAAGTCTGGACCTGCCAAAGAGGCAAGAGACTTTTTCTTCACTCTTTGTTTCCTGGTGCACGAGGAGAGGGGATTAAGACGATTGCTTAAAGGACCTCCAGAGATGGGCGCGAGCCGCGGCTAAAAGCGAGGACAACAGAGACGGGCATGAGATGCTAAGATGGCTGCTGCTGCCACCAAGAAGTCTGTGTGCAAGCACAGGTCACTATCCACACCACCCTTCCGGGGAGCCTGTGCAGCCCACCACTGTCAGGGTCTCCGGATCCAGGGACAACTACACCGGGAGAACGCACGGCGTGCCACAGGCTGGTGAAACGTCATGCCAGCCTCTGCCACCACAGGCTCGCCCCACACTCTGTGCCCCTCCCTCCTCCCGGCCTGAGTGAGCCAGAGCCCCCGAATCAGCGGCTCCTTTAACCTCGTCCTGTCTGAGCGAAGAACAGACGCCTTCCGGCGACCTACACGCGGGGCCAAATCCAAAGCTGAGCCCCTGGGAGCTGTGAGAACAAAGAAGAGAAAGGGAAATCTCTCCCAGCAGCCTCAGAAGCAGCGGATTAAAGCTCCACAGTCAACTTGATATACCCTGCATCAGTGGAACATATGAATAGACAACGAATCATCCCAAATTAAGGAGGTAGACTTTGAGAGCAAGATTTATGATTTTTTCCCCTTTTCCTCTTTTTGTGAGTGTGTATGTGTATGCTTCTGTGTGAGATGTTGTCTGTATAGCTTTGCTTCCACCATTTGTCCTAGGGTTCTATCCATCCGTTTTTTTTTTTTTACTTTCATTTTCTTTTCTTTTTATTTCTCTTAATAATTATATTTTTTATTTTAATAACTTTATTATATTTTATCTTTATATTACTTTACCTTCTTTCTTTCATTTTTCCTTCCTTCCTTCCTTCCTCCCTCCCTCCCTTCTTTCTTTCTTTCTACTTCTACTAATTCTTTCTTTCTACATTTTCTCCCTTTTATTCTGAGCTGTGTGGATGAAAGGCACTTGGTGCTGCAGCCAGGAGTCAGTGCTGTGCCTCTGAGGTGGGAGAGCCAAATTCAGGACACTGGTCCACAAGAGACATCCCAGCTCCACATAATATCAAACGGCAAAATCACCAGCACCCAGCTTCACTCAACAACCAGCAAGATACAGTGCTGGACATCCTATGTCAAACAACTAGGAAGACAGGAACACAAACCCACCCATTAGCAGAGAGGCTGCAGAAAATCATAATAAGTCCACAGACACCCCAAGACACACCACCAGACGTCGACTGGCCCACCAGAAAGACAAGATCCAAACTCATCCACCAGAACATAGGCACTAGTCCCCTCCACCAGGAAGCCTACACAACCCACTGAACCAAACTTAGCCACTGGAGACAGACACCAACAACAACGGACACTACAAACATGCAGCCTGCAAAAAGGAGACAACAAACACAGTAAGATAAGCAAAATGAGAAGACAGAAAAACACACAGCAGATGAAGGAGCAAGATAAAAACCCACCAGACCTAACAAAAGAAGAGGAAATAAGCAGTCTACCTGAAAAAGAATTCAGAATAATGATAGTAAAGATGATCCAGAATCTCAGAAATAGAATAGAAAAAATGCAAGAAACATTTAACAAGGACATAGAAGAACTGAACATGAAACAAACAATGATAAACAACACAATAAATGAAATTAAAAGTACTCTAGATGGGATCAATAGCAGAATAACTGAGGCAGAAGAACGGATAAGTGTCCTAAAAGATAAAATACTGGAAATAACTACTGCAGAGCAGAATATAGAAAAAAGAATGAAAAGAACTGAGGACAGTCTCAGAGACCACTGGGACAACATTAAATGCACCAACATTCGAATTATAGGGGTCCCAGAAGAAGAAGAGAAAAAGAAAGGGACTGAGATAATATTTGAAGAGATTATAGTTGAAAACTTCCGTAATATGGGAAAGGAAATAGTTAATCAAGTCCAGGAAGCACAGAGAGTCCTATACAGGGTAAATCAAAGGAGAAACATGCCAAGACACATACTAATAAAACTGTCAAAAATTAAATACAAAGAAAATATATTAAAATCAGCAAGGGAAAATCAACAAATAACACACAAGGGAATCCCCATAAGGTTAACAGCTGATCCTTCAGCAGAAACTCTGCAAGCCAGAAGGGACTGGCAGAACATATTTAAAGTGAGGAAGGAGAAAAAACTGCAACCAAGATTACCCAGCAAGGATCTCATTCAGATTTCATGGAGAAATTAAAACCTTTACAGACAAGCAAAAGCTGAGAGAGTTCAGCACCACCAAACCAGCTTTATAACAACTGGTAAAGGAACTTTTCTAGGCAAGAAACGCAAGAGACGGAAAAGACCTAAAATAACGAACCCAAAACAATTTAAAAAATGGGAATAGGAACATACATATCGATAATTACCTTAAATGTAAATGGAGTAAATGTTCCCACCAAAAGACACAGATTGTCTGAATGGATACAAAAAGAAGGCCCATATATTTGCTGTCTACAAGAGACCCACTTCAGACCTAGAGACACATACAGACTGAAAGTAAGGGGATGGAAAAAGATATTTCATGCAAATAGAAACCAAAAGAAAGCTGCAGTACCAATTCTCATATCAGACAAAATAGACTTTTAAAATAAAGACTATGAGAAGAGAGAAAGAAGTACACTACATAATGCTCAAGGGATCGATCAAAGAAAAAGATATAACAGTTGTAAATATTTATGCACCCAACATAGGAGCACCTCAATACATAAGGCAAATACTAACAGCCATAAGCACGGAATTCGACAGTAACACACTCAGAGTGGAGGACTTAAACACCCCACTTTCACCCATGGACAGATCATCCAAAATGAAAATAAATAAGGAAACACAAGCTTTAAATGATACACTAAACTAGATGGACTTAATTGATATTTGTAGGACACTCCATCCAAAAACAACAGAAAACACATTTTTCTCAAGTGCTCATGGAACATTCTCCAGGATAGATCATATCTTTGGTCACAAATCAAGCCTTGGTAAATTTAAGAAAACTGAAATTGTATCAAGTATCTTTTCCGACCACAATGCTATGAGAGTAGATATCAATAACAGGAAAAGATCTGTAAAAAATACAAACACATGGAGGCTAAACAATACACTACTTCATAACGAAGTGATCACTGAAGAAATCAAAGAGGAAATTAAAAAAAAACTTAGAAACATATGACAGTGGAGACACAACGACCCAAAAACTATGGGATGCAGGAAAAGCAGTTCTAAGAGGGAAGTTTATGGTAATACAATCCTACCTTAAGAAAGAGGAAACATCTCGAATAAACAATCTAATCTTGCAGCTAAAGCAATTAGAGAAAGAGGAACAAAAAAAACCCATAAGATAGCAGAAGGAAAGAAATCATAAAAATAAGATCAGAAATAAATGAGAAAGAAATGAAGGAAACGATAGCAAAGATCAATAAAACTAAAAGCTGGTTCTTTGAGAAGATAAACAAAATTGATAAATCATTAGCCAGACTCATCAAGAAAAAAAGGGAGAAGACTCAAATCATTAGAATTAGAAATGAAAAAGGAGACGTAACAACTGACATTGCAGAAATAAAAAAGATCATGAGAGATTAGTACAAGCAACTCTATGCCAATAAAATGGACAACCTGGAAGAAATGGACAATTTCTTAGAAATGCACAACCGGCCGAGACTGAATCAGGAAGAAATAGAAAATATGAACAGACCAATCACAAGCACTGAAATTGAAATTGTGATTAAAAATCTTCCAACAAACAAAAGCCCACAACCTGACGGCTTCACAGGAAAATTCTATCAAACATTTAGAGAAGAGCTAACACCTAATCCTTCTCAAACTCTTCCAAAATATAGCAGAGGAAGGAGCACTCCGAAACTCATTCTACGAGGCCACCATAACCCTGATACCAAAACCAGACAAGGATGTCACAAAGAAAGAAACCTACAAGCCAGTAACACTGATGAACATACATGCAAAAATCCTCAACAAAATACTAGCAAACAGAATCCAACAGCACATTAAAAGGATCATACACCATGATCAAGTGGGGTTTATTCCAGGAATACAAGGATTCTTCAATATACGCAAATCTATCAATGTGATAAACCATATTAACAAATTGAAGGAGAAAAATCATATGATCATCTCAATAGATGCAGAGAAAGCTTTTGACAAAATTCAACACCCATTTATGATAAAAACCCTGCAGAAAGTAGGCATAGAGGGAACTTTCCTCAACATAATAAAGGCCATATATGACAAACCCACAGCCAACATCAGTCTCAATGGTGAAAAACTGAAAGCATTTCCACTAAGATCAGGAACAAGACAAGGTTGCCCATTCTCACCACTCTTATTCAACATAGTTTTGGAAATTTTAGCCACAGCAATCAGAGAAGAAAAGGAAATAAAAGGAATCCAAATCGGAAAAGAAGAAGTAAAGCTGTCGCTGTTTGCAGACGACATGATACTATACATAGAGAATCCTAAAGATGCTACCAGAAAAATACTAGAGCTAATCAATGAATCTGGTAATGTTGCAGGATACAAAATTAATGCACAGAAATCTCTGGCATTCCTAAACACTAATGATGAAAGATCTGAAATTGAAATCAAGAAAACACTCCCATTTACCATTGCAACAAAAAGAATAAAATATCTAGGAATACACCTACCTAAGGAGACAAAAGACCTGTATGCAGAAAATTATAAGACACTGATGAAAGAAATTAAAGATGATACAAATAGATGGAGAGATATACCATGTTTTTGGATTGGAAGAATCAACATTGTGAAAATGACTCTACTACCCAAAGCAATCTACAGATTCAATGCAATCCCTATCAAACTACCACTGGCATTTTTCACAGCACTAGAACAAAAAATTTCACAATTTGTGTGGAAACACAAAAGACCCTGAATAGCCAAAGCAATCTTGAGAACGAAAAGAGGAGCTGGAGGAGTCAGGCTCTGTAACTTCAGACTATACTACCAAGCTACAGTAATCAAGACAGTATGGTACTGGCACAAAAACAGAAAGATAGATAAATGGAACAGGATAGAAAGCCCAGAGATAAAGCCACACACATATGGTCACCTTATCTTTGATAAAGGAGGCAGGAATGTACAGTGGAGAAAGGAAAGCCTCTTCAGTAAGTGGTGCTGGGAAAACTGGACAGGTATATGTAAAAGTATGGGATGAGATCACTCCCTAACACCATACACAAAAATAAGCTCAAAATGGATTAAAGACCTAAATGTAAGACCAGAAACTATCAAACTCTTAGAGGAAAACACAGGCAGAACACTCTATGACATAAGTCACAGCAAGATCCTTTTTGACCCACCTCCTAGAGTAATGGAAATAAAAACAAAAATAAACAAATGGGACCTAATAAAACTTAAAAGCTTTTGCACAGCAAAGGAAACCATAAACAAGACCAAAAGACAACCCTCAGAATGGGAGAAAATATTTGCCAATGAAGCAACTGACAAAGGATTAATCTCCAAAATTTACAAGCAGCTCATGCAGCTCAATAAAAATAAAACAAACAACCCAATCCAAAAATGGGCAGAAGACCTAAATAGACATTTCTCCAAAGAAGATATACAGACTGCCAACAAACACATGAAAGAATGCTCAACATCGTTAATCATTAGAGAAATGCAAACCAAAACTACAATGAGATATCATCTCACACCAGTCAGAATGGCCATCATTAAAAAATCTAGAAACAATAAATGCTGGAGAGGGTGTGGAGAAAAGGGAACACTCTTGCACTGCTGGTGGGAATGTGAATTGGTTCAGCCACTATGGAGAGCAGTATGGAGGTTCCTTAAAAAACTACAAATAGAACTACCATATGATCCAACAATCCCACTACTGCGCATATACCCTGAGAAAACCAAAATTCAAAAAGAGCCATGTACCAAAATGTTCATTGCAGCTCTATTTACAATAGCCCAGACATGGAAACAACCTAAGAGCCCATCATCGGATGAATGGATAAAGAAGATGTGGCACATATATACAATGGGA
The DNA here is from genome assembly GCF_059928025.1 of Delphinapterus leucas. Lineage (NCBI taxonomy): Eukaryota > Metazoa > Chordata > Mammalia > Artiodactyla > Monodontidae > Delphinapterus > Delphinapterus leucas. Next base: position 78,944,957 of record NC_143150.1, on the reverse strand, counting down.
TATTACTCAGCCATAAAAAGAAACGAAATTGAGCTATTTGTAATGAGGTGGATAGACCTAGAGTCTGTCATACAGAGTGAAGTAAGTCAGAAAGAGAAAGACAAATACCGTATGCTAACACATATATATGGAATTTAAGAAAAAAAATGTCATGAAGAACCTAGGGGTAAGACAGGAGTAAAGACACAGACCTACTGGAGAACGGACTTGAGGATATGGGAAGGGGGAAGGGTGAGCTGTGACAAAACGAGAGAGAGTCATGGACATATACACACTAACAAACGTAGTAAGGTAGATAGCTAGTGGGAAGCAGCAGCATAGCACAGGGATATCAGCTTGGTGCTTTGTGACCACCTGGAGGGGTGGGATATGGAGGGTGGGAGGGAGGGAGACGTGTAGTGGAATAACTGAGGACATGGAAAGGAGACGTGGCCCATGAGCCCCCCCCCAGCAAACTGGGGGCTGGCGAATAAGCCAGAACTGGAAACAGTCCTGATTGCTTTGAGCCTCCCCCCGGGCAAAACAGGGGCATGCGAATAAGCCAGAACTGCAAACAGTCCTGGATGCTTTGAGTCGCCCCCCCTCCCCCCCCCCCGGCAAACCGGGGGCTTGCGAATAAGCATTGAGTGCTTTGGGTACTGATCCATGTGATGTCCTCAGTATAATCAGAATGGTGGGAACACAAGAAAATGTCCTTGTGCTACTTCAGTATAATCAGAATAATGGAAACACAAGGCAATGTCCTTGTGCTGCTTTTGCGCTCAAGGACGAAGCAGGGCATGTCTTCAAGAAAGCCCATTGTTGCTTGTATAATCAATAAAAGCATATGTTGCTGCTTTGGCATTTCTGGAATGTTAAGAAAACAGGTCTTAAAATGTAAACATAGATAATGCTTAAATAAAAGCTACCGCAGCAGGACAGACGGCGCTGTTTTGCCTGAGCGAGCGGCAGCCCTCTACTGCTGTGTTTTGGCACAGTTCATCTCGTGTGATGAGCTTGCTTTCAGAAACCCTGTCATAAAAAAAAAACTGCAACATTTGGCGCCCGAACAGGGACCTGAAAGTAAGTAATCGCGTGATCGGGGAACCGAAGGGGAATTTGGTACGCTCAAGAGTAAGTGAAACCTTCGGGAGCAGTAGAGTAACTGTAATGGGGAATTCCCATTCAGTAGAATTTCAATACATTAGACTCCTGAAACAGTTATTACGGAGTTCAGGAGTGAAAGTGAAACCAGAGTCTTTTGATGAATTGTTTGCACTGGTTCGTAAACATTGTTACTGGTTTCAACCTACTGGTCATAACCAGTTGAATTTAAAAGTTTGGAAACAGGTTATGCAAGCCTTAAGAAGAGCTCATCAGCATGGAGACCCTACATCTGTCCGTGTTTGGTCTCTTTGTAAATTAATTTCCCTTGCCCTGGAAACATTACAATCTGAAACTGAAAGTGAAAATGGGGTGCGCCCTCAGCGTCCGAATTCTGCTCCCGATCATGCTGCTGCTTTTTGTACTCTGTTTCGTGAGTCTCTTATAGAGGACCTTCCTCTGCCTCCTCCTCCCCTTGTGTCTGAGACAGGAGAGGATTTTTCAGGTTCCAGTGATGAAGGGGCTTTTTCTGATGATGATAAAGATCGGGAGCAGGCTAGCAAACAAAATGAGATGCCACTTTCTCAACAGAATGAGATTTCTGATATACTTTCAAAGTTAAAAAATTTGATGGTTAAATTGGAAGAAAATAAAAACAACGCTACCACTACTTTATATCAGGAGCCATGTCCTACTATTCCTTCGGCTCCTCCTTTAGAATTAGCAGCTTATCCTGTTGGAGCCTCTCGTTAGTTTTGCTTTCCTCTAAAACCTGAATCTAATAGACTATTGTTGGAAGAAGAGATGAATAAGGAAGAAAAGCAATATTCTGAATCATTTTTTGCTTTCCCTATTGTTAGACCAGCTACGCCTGCTAATGATCAATTTCCGAATGGATATGTAAATGTTGAGTATAACCATCATGATATAAAAATTTTAAAAATGCTAAAAGAAGCCATTAATGCATATGGGATGCATTCTAATTATGTTCAAGGTCTTTTGTCTAGGTATGCTTCCGAAAACATATTAATTCCTCAGGATTGGGAGGCGCTTGCCAAGACTGTTCTTGAACCTGGACAATATATGCAGTTTAAGACTTGGTGGAAAGAAGGCGGTGCCTGCATTGACCTGGTGGCAAGTGAAAAAGTTTACAGACACTACCAAAAATCTTATCATTTCACAGGGTAAACCCCTCAATAGCACCAATCTTTTTGAGGCCATGATGGAAGTGTTGTCTGCACAGGTAATAAGCATATCAGCCAATGAGATAAATTGTACTAACCATACTTATTGGACTTATATTCCTAACCCTCCTCTTAATTTGGGGGTTACCTGGTGGGATGCCCCAATTCTTGTATATGTAAATGAGTCTGGATGGTTGCCTGGTCCTTTTGATGATAGAGGCCCTTTGAAGCCGGAAGAAGAAGGAAGGATAACAGAGAATTACACGGTGGGTGTTAGTGGACCTCCTATTTGTATGGGAAAGGGAGATCATTGCCTTAAAATGAATTATCAGGCATGGTTAAGTGTTGTCAAAAATGAAAGCAGATATCATGGGTTATATCTTTTGAGTGCTTATAGTTTTAAAAGTTCTAATTCTACTCTTAATGAGAATGTTTCTGCACCTTACTTGCCTCCATGCCAGGTGCCTCTTGTGGATCAATTATCGGATTGGGTCCACTGGAGTCGATGCCGAGGGGAAATGGCTCGGGTTCTTGTTAATACTTCTTGGGGAAGTGTCACTGATTGGAGCCCTTTTGGCTCCACCTGAGGAAAAAGGGGTCTGAAGAATTTACACTGGCATAGAGAGGATAACACTATTTATAGCAATACTATAAATGATACCATAGTATGGCATGCAGGAGGGTTTTCTCCTCCTGGTCCTCATTTAAATGGATATCCCATCGAAAAGGACTTGTGGAAGCTTATGGCAGCTTTGGAAAAGATTAATGCTTGGGTAGGACATATGGTTAACAAATCTGGAAATCATAGTTTGACTTTTCATAAAAATGTTACTTGGTATACTCGTAGTTGTGTAAAATTACCTTATATATTGTTAAAGGGACCAGCTGAATGGAATAAGACTCTAGGTATTATAATATGTAAAAATTGCTCTCTGTATACCTGTATTAACTCTAGTATATCTTTTAACATATCTACTAAAAGTCTGTGTATCTTACGAGTTCGGACAGGTTTTTGGCTTCCTGTCAATCTTGGAAGGGAATGGCAAGAATCTCTTCCTATGGCTGTTTTGCAATATTTAACTGATGCATTAAAAACAAGTAAAAGATTTGTAGGAATGTTGATTGCAGCTGTCATGGGTATTATAGCCATAACAGCTACTGCTGCAGTAGCTGGAGTTGCTTTAGAACAATCTATTCAGACCGTTGATTATATAACTGATGGGCATAAAAATTCTGAAATGCTTTGGTCCTCTCAACGACAAATTGATTTGGAAATACATTCGGAAATAGCAGACTTACAACAAGCTGTGGTTATGTTGCGGGACCAACTTGTAAATTTACAAAGACAAATGAAGCTACGTTGTGACTGGAATCAAAGTGCCTTTTGTGTCATTTCGGTTCCATATAATCAGTCTGCATTCCCCTGGGCAAAAATAAAAAAGCATTTATTACATCACAAAAATTTGACAGAAGAAATTGGGAATTTACAAGGGAAAATTCAACAAACTTTTCAGAAGAAATTACAACAACTTAATTCACAAGAAATATGGTCTGGAATTATTCAAGGATTTAATAATTTAAATCCCATGTCTAAATTACATGCTTTATTTGGTTCTACTGCAGGATTGCTAATGCTCATTATAATAATAATCATATGTTTAATTGTAGTCCGATGATGAGTGAAAGCTACCCACCATGCAACACTGCAACAAGCTTCCATGTTCTCCTTGATGCTGCACAAGCTGCAAAACAAAAAGGGAGAAATGTAGTGGAATAACTGAGGACATGGAAAGGAGACGTGACCCATGAGCCCCACCCACCCAGCAAACTGGGGGCTGACGAATAAGCCAGAACTGGAAACAGTCCTGATTGCTTTGAGCCCCCTCGGCAAACTGGGGGCATGCAAATAAGCCAGAACTGCAAACAGTCCTGGATGCTTTGAGCCTCCCCCCCTGGCAAACCGGGGGCCTGCGAATAAGCATTGAGTGTTTTGGGCACTGATCCATGAGATGTCCTCAGTATAATCAGAATGGTGGGAACACAAGGAAATGTCCTTGTGCTACTTCAGTATAATCAGAATAATGGAAACACAAGGCAATGTCCTTGTGCTGCTTTTGCGCTCAAGGACGAAGCACGGCATGTTTTCAAGAAAGCCCATTGTTGCTTGTATAATCAATAAAAGCATATGTTGCTGCTTTGGCATTTCTGGAATGTTAAGAAAACAAGTCCTAAAATGTAAACATAGATAATGCTTAAATAAAAGCTACCACAGCAGGACAGACAGCGCTGTATTGCCTGAGCGAGCAGCAGCCATCTACTGCTGAGTTTCAGCATAATTCATCTCGTGTAATGAGCTTGCTTTCGGAAACCCTGTCATAAGAAAAACTACAACAGAGACGCAAGAGGGAACTGATATGGGAACATATGTATATGTATAACTGATTCACTTTGTTATAAAGCAGAAACTAACACACCATTGTAAAGCAATTATACCCCAATAAAGATGTTAAAAAAAATCCTTAACAAAATACTATCAAACAGAATCCAACAGCACATCAACTGGATCATACACCATGATCAAGTGGGGTTTATTTCAGGAATGCAAGGATTCTTCAATAGAAGCAAATCACTCAACGTGATACACCATATTAAAAAATTGAAGGAGGAAAAACTTATGATCATCTTAATAGATGCAGAGAAAGCTTTCAACAACATTCAACACCCATTTGTGATAAAAACCCTGCAGAGTGAGCCGCGGCTAAAAGCACGGACCCCAGGGACGGGCGGGATACGCTAAGGCTGCTGCTGCCACCACCAAGGGGCCTGTGTGCGAGCACAGGTCACTCTCCACACCCCTCTTCCAAGGAGCCTGTGCAGCCTGCCACTGCCAGGTTCCCGGGATCCAGGGACAGCTTCCCCGGGAAAACACACAGCGGGCCTCAGGCTGGTGCAACATCACGCTGGCCTCTGCTGCTGCAGGCCCGCCCCGCACGCAGTGCCCCTCCCTCCCCCCACGGCCTGTGTGCGCCAGAGTCCCCGAATCAGCGGCTCCTTTAACCCCATCCTGTCTGAGCAAAAAACAGACGCCCTCCAGCGACCTACATGCAGAGGCAGGGCCAAATCCAAAGCTGAGCCCCTGTGAGCTGTGAGAACAAAGAAGAGAAAGGGAAATCTCTCCCAGCAGCCTCAGAAACAGCGGATTAAAGCTCCACAATCAACTTGATGTACCCTACATCTGTGGAATACATGAATAGACAATGAGTTATCCCAAATTGAGGAGCCGTGTGGATGAAAGGCTATTGGTGCTGCAGCCAGGAGTCAGGGCTCTGCCTCTGAGGTAGGAGAGCCAACTTCAGGACACTGGCCAACAAGAGACCTCCCAGCTACACATAATATCAAACAGCGAAAATCTCCCAGAGACCTCCATCTTAACACCAGCACCCAGCTTCACTCAACGACCAGCAAGCTACAGTGCTGGACAACCTATGCCAAACAACATAGCAAAACAGGAACACAACCCCACCCATTAGCACAGAGGCTGCCTAAAATCATAATAAGGCCACAGACACCCCAAAACACACCGCCAGACGTGAACCTGCCCACTAGAGAGACAAGATCCAGCCTCATCCACCACAACACAGGCACTAGTCCCCTCCACCAGGAAGCTTACACAACCCACTGAAACAACCTTAGCCACTGGAGACAGACATCAAAAACAGCGGGAACTACGAACCTATAGCCTGCAAAAAGGAGACCCCAAACACAGTAAGATAAGCAAAATGAGAAGACAGAAAAACACACAGCAGATAAAGGAGCAAGATAAAAATGCACCAGACCTAACAAATGAAGAGGAAATAGGCAGTCTACCTGCAAAAGAATTCAGAATAATGATAGTAAGGATGATCCGAAATCTTGGAAATAGAATGGAGAAAATGCAAGAAAAAGTTAACAAGGACCTAGAAGAAATAAAGATGAAACAAGCAATGATGAACAACACAATAAATGAAATTAAAAGTACTCTAGATGGGATCAATAGCAGAATAACTGAGGCAGAAGAACGGATAAGTGACCTGGAAGATAAAATAGTGGAAATAACTACTGCAGAGCAGAATAAAGAAAAAAGAATGAAAAGAACTGAGGACAGTCTCAGAGACCTCTGGGACAACATTTAACGCACCAACATTCCAATTATAGGGGTTCCAGTAGAAGAAGAGGAAAAGAAAGGGACTGAGATAATATTTGAAGAGATTATAGTTGAAAATTTCCCTAATATGGGAAAGGAAATAGTTAATCAAGTCCAGGAAGCACAGAGAGTCCCATACAGGATAAATCCAAGGAGAAATACGCCAAGACACATATTAATCAAACTGTCAAAAATTAAATACAAAGAAAGCATATTAAAAGCAGCAAGGGAAAAACAACAAACAACACACAAGGGAATCCCCATAAGGTTAACAGCTGATCTCTCAGCAGAAACCCTACAAGCCAGAAGGGAGTGGCAGGACATACTGAAAGTGATGAAGGAGAAAAACCTGCAACCAAGACTACTCTAGCCAGCAAGGATCTCATTCAGATTTGATGGAGAAATTAAAACCTTTACAGACAAGCAAAAGCTGAGAGAGTTCAGCACCACCAAACCAGCTTAACAACAAATGCTAAAGGAACTTCTCTAGACAAGAAACACAAGAGAAGGAAAAGACCTATAATAACGGACCCAAAACAATTTAGAAAATGGGAATAGGAACATACATATCGATAATTACCTTCATTGTAAATGGACTAAATGCTCCCACCAAAAGACACAGATTGGCTGAATGGATACAAAAACAAGACCCTTATATATGCTGTCTACAAGAGACCCACTTCAGACCTAGAGACACATACAGACTGAAAGTAAGGGCATGGAAAAAGATATTCCATGCAAATGGAAACCAAAAGAAAGCTGGAGTAGCAATTCTCATATCAGACAAAATAGACTTTCAAATAAGGACTATTAGAAGAGACAAAGAAGGACACTACATAATGATCAAGGGATCGATCCAAGAAAAAGATATAACAATTGTAAATACTTGTGCACCCAACATAGGAGCACCTCAATACATAAGGCAAATACTAACAGCCATAAAATGGGAAATCGACAGTAACACATTCATAGTAGGGGACTTTAACGCCCCACTTTCACCCATGGACAGATCATCCAAAATGAAAATAAATAAGGAAACACAAGCTTTAAATGATACATTAAACAAGATGGGCTTCATTGATATTTATAGGACACTCCATCCAAAAACAACAGAATACACATTTTTCTCAAGGGCTCATGGAACAATCTCCAGGATAGATCATATCTTGGGTCACAAATCAAGCCTTGGTAAATTGAAGAAAATTGAAATTGTATCAAGTATCTTTTTGGACCACAATGCCATGAGACTAGATATCAATTACAGGAAAAGATCTGTAAAAAATACAAACACATGGAGGCTAAACAATACACTACTTAATAATGAAGTGATCACTGAAGAAATCAAAGAGGAAATTAAAAAATACCTAGAAACAAATGACAATGGAGACACAACGACCCAAAATGTATGGGATTCAGAAAAAGCAGTTCTAAGTGGAACGTTTATAGCAATACAAGCCCACCTTAAGAAGCAGGAAACATCTCGAATAAACAACCTAACCTTGCACCTCAAGCAATTAGAGAAAGAAGAACAAAAAAACCCCAAAGCTAGCAGAAGAAAAGAAATCATAAAAGTCAGATAAGAAATAAATGAAAAAGAAATGAAGGAAACAATAGCAAAGGTCAATAAAACTAAAAGCTGGTTCTTTGAGAAGATAAACAAAATAGATAAACCACTAGCCAGACTCATCAAGAAAAAAAGGGAGAAGACTCAAATCAATAGAATTAGAAATGAAAAAGGAGAAGTAACAACTTACAGTGCAGAAATAAAAAAGATCATGAGAGATTACTACAAGCAACTCTATGCCAATAAAATGGACAATCTGGAAGAAATGGACAAAGTCTTAGAAATGCACAACCTGCCAAGACTGAATCGGGAAGAAAGAGAAAATATGAACAGACCAATCACAAGCACTGAAATTGAAACTGTGATTAAAAATCTTCCAACAAACAAAAGCCCAGGACCAGATGGCTTCACAGGCGAATTCTATCAAACATTTAGAGAAGAGCTAACACCTATCCTTCTCAAACTCTTCCAAAATATAGCAGAGGGAGGAACACTCCCAAATTCCTTCTACGAGGCCACCATCACCTTGATACCAAAACCAGACAAGGATGTCACAAAGAAAGAAAACTACAGGCCAATATCACTGATGAACATAGACGCAAAAATCCTCAACAAAATACAAGCAAGCAGAATCCAACAGCACATTAAAAGGATCATACACCATGATCAAGTGGGGTTTATTCCAGGAATGCAAGGATTCTTCAATATACGCAAATCTATCAATGTGATAAACCACATTAACAAATTGAAGGAGAAAAACCATATGATCATCTCAATAGATGCAGAGAAAGCTTTTGACAAAATTCAACACCCATTTATGATAAAAACCCTGCAGAAAGTAGGCATAGAGGGAACTTTCCTCAACATAATAAAGGCCATATATGACAAGCCCACAGCCAACATCAGCCTCAATGGTGAAAAACTGAAAGCATTTCCACTAAGATCAGGAACAAGACAAGGTTGTCCACCCTCACCACTGTTATTCAACATAGTTTTGGAAGTTTTAGCCACAGCAATCAGAGAAGAAAAGGAAATAAAAGGAATCCAAATCGGAAAAGAAGAAGTAAAGCTGTCACTGTTTTCAGATGACATGATACTATACATAGAGAATCCTAAATATGCTACCAGAAAACTACTAGAGCTAATCAATGAACTTGGTAAAGTAGCAGGATACAAAATTAATGCACAGAAATCTCTGGCATTCCTATACACTAATGATGAAAAATCTGAAATTGAAATCAAGAAAACACTCCCATTTACCATTGCAACAAAAAGAATAAAATATCTAGGAATAAACCTACCTAAGGAGACAAAAGACCTGTATGCAGAAAATTATAAGACACTGATGAAAGAAATTAAAGATGATACAAATAGATGGAGAGATATACCATGTTTTTGGATTGGAAGAATCAACATTGTGAAAATGACTCTACTACCCAAAGCAATCTATAGATTCAATGCAATCGCTATCAAACTACCACTGGCATTTTTCACAGAAGTAGAACAAAAAATTTCACAATTTGTATGGAAACACAAAAGACCCCGAGTAGACAAAGCAATCTTGAGAACGAAAAACGGAGCTGGAGGAATCAGGCTCCCTGACTTCAGTCTATACTACAAAGCTACAGTAATCAAGATAGTATGGTACTGGCACAAAAACAGAAGATAGATCAATGGAACAGGATAGAAAGCCCAGAGATAAACCCACGCACATATGGACACCTTACCTTTGATAAAGGTGGCAGGAATGTACAGTGGAGAAAGGACAGCCTCTTCAATAAGTGGTGCTGGGAAAAATGGATATATACATGTAAAAGGATGAGATTAGATCGCTCCCTAACACCATACACAAAAATTAGCTCAAAATGGATTAAAGACCTAAATGTAAGGCCAGAAACTATCAAACTCTTAGAGGAGAACATAGGCAGAACACTGTATTACATAAATCACAGCAAGATCCTTTCTGACCCACCTCCTAGAGTAATGGAAATAAAAGCAAAAAGAAACAAATGGGACCTAATGAAACTTCAAAAATTTTGCACAGCAAAGGAAACCATAAACAAGACCAAAAGACAGCCCTCAGAATGGGAGATAATATTTCCAAATGAAGCAACTGACAAAGGATTAATTTCCAAAATTTGCAAGCAGCTCATGCAGCTCAATAACAAAAAAACAAACAACCCAATCCAAAAATGGGCAGAAGACCTAAATAGACATTTCTCCAGAGAAGATATATAGACTGCCAACAAACACATGAAAGAATGCTCAACATCATTAATCATTAGAGAAATGCAAATCAAAACTACAATGAGATATCATCTCACACCAGTCAGAATGGCCATCATCAAAAAATCTAGAAACACTAATTGCTGGAGAGGGTGTGGAGAAAAGGGAACACTCTTGCACTGCTGGTGGGAATGTGAATTGGTTCAGCCACTATGGAGAGCAGTATGGAGGTTCCTTAAAAAACTACAAATAGAACTACCATATGACCCAGCAATCCCACTACTGGGCATATACCCTGAGAAAACCAAAATTCAAGAAGTGTCATGTACCAAAATGTTCACTGCATCTCTATTTACAATAGCCCGGAGATGGAAGCAACCTAAGTGCCCATCATCCGATGAATGGATAAAGAAGATGTGGCACATGTATACAATGGAATATTACTCAGCCATAAAAAGAAACGAAATTGAGCTATTTGTAATGAGGTGGATAGACCTAGAGTCTGTCATACAGAGTGAAGTACGTCAGAAAGAAAAAGACAAATACCGTATGCTAACACATATATATGGAATTTAAGAAGTAAAAAAATGTCATGAAGAACCTAGGGGTAAGACAGGAATAAAGACACAGACCTACTGGAGAAGTGACATGAGGATATGGGGAGGGGGAAGGATGAGCTGTGACAGGGGGAGAGAGAGTCATGGACATGTACACACTAACAAACGTAAGGTAGATAGCTAGTGGGAAGCAGTTGCATGGCACAGGGATATCGCCTTGTGCTTTGTGACTGCCTGGAGGGGTGGGATAGGGAGGGTGGGAGGGAGGGAGATGCAAGAGGGCAGAGATATGGGAACATATGTATATGTATAACTGATTCACTTTATTATAAATCAGAAACTAACACACCATTGTAAAGCAATGATACCCCAATAAAGATGTTAAAAAAAAAACCTGCAGAAAGTAGGCATAGAAGGAAATTTTAACAACATAATATAGTCCATATATGACAAACCCACAGCCAACCTCTTCCTCAACGTTGAAAAACTTAAAGCATTTCCACTAAAACCAGGCACAAGACAAGGTTACCCACTCTCACCACTCTTATTCAACATAGTTTTGGAAATTTTAGCCACAGCAATCAGAGAAGCAAATGAAATAAAAGGAATCCAAATGGGAAAAGAAGAAGTAAAGCTGTCACTGTTTGCAGATGACATGATACTATACATAGAGAATCCTAATTATACTACCAGAAAACTACTAGAGCTAATCAATGAATTTGGTAATGTAGCAGGATACAAAATTAATGCACAGAAATCTCTGGCATTCCTATACACTGATGACAAATCTGAAAGTGAAGTCAAGGAAACACTCCCATTTACCATTGTAACATAAAGAATAAAATATCTAGGAATAAACCTACCTAAGGAGACAAAAGACCTGTATGCAGAAAATTATAAGACACTGATGAAAGAAATTAAAGATGATACAAATAGGGAGAGATATACCATGTTCTTGGATTGGAAGAATCAACATTGTGAAAATCACTCTACTACCCAAAGCAATCTACAGATTCAATGCAATCCCTATCAAACTACCACTGGCATTTTTCACAGAACTAGAACAAAAAATTTCACCATTTGTATGGAAACACAAAAAACCCTGAATAGCCAAAGCAACCTTGAGAACGAAAAACAGAGCTGGAGGAATCAGGCTTCCTGACTTAAGACTATACTATAAAGCTACAGTAATCAAGACAGTATGGTACTGGCACAAAAACAGAACGACAGATAAATGGAACAGGATAGAAAGCCCAGAGATAAAGCCACACACATATGGTCACCTTAACTTTGATAAAGGAGGCATGAATGTACAGTGGAGAATGGACAGCTAAATCAATAAGTGTTGCTGGGAAAACTGGACAGGTATATTTAAAAGTATGAGATTAGATCACTCCCTAATACCATACACAAAAATAAGCTCAAAATGGATTAAAGACCTAAATGTAAGGCCAGAAACTATCAAACTCTTAGAGGAAATCATAGGCAGAACACTGTATGACATAAGTCACAGCAAGATCCTTTTTGACCCACCTCCTAGAGAAATGGAAATAAGAACAAAAATAAACAAATGGGACCTAATGAAACTTCAAACCTTTTGCACAGCAAAGGAAACCATAAACAAGACCAAAAGACAACCCTTAGAATGGGAGAAATTATTTGCCAATGAAGCAACTGACAAAGGATTAATCTCCAAAATTTATAAGCAGCTCGTGTAGCTCAATAACAAAAAGACCAACAGCCCAATCCAAAAATGGGCAGAGGACGTAAATAGGCATTTCTCCAAAGAAGATATACAGACTGCCAACAAACACATGAAAGAATGCTCAACATCATTAATCATTAGAGAAATGCAAATCAAAACTACAATGAGATATCATCTCACACCAGTCAGAATGGCCATCATCAAAAAATCTAGAAACAATAAATGCTGGAGAGGGTGTGGAGAAAAGGGAACACTCTTGCACTGTTGGTGGGAATGTAAGTTGATATATCCACTATGGAGAACAGTATGGAGTTTCCTTAAAAAACTACAAATAGAACTACCTTATGACCCAGCAATCCCACTACTGGGCATATACCCTGAGAAAACCAAAATTCAAAAAGAGTCATGTACCAAAATGTTCATTGCAGCTCTATTTACAATAGCCCGGAGATGGAAGCAACCTAAGTGCCCATTATCGGATGAATGGATAAAGAAGATGTGGCACATATATACGATGGAATATTAGTCAGCCATAAAAAGAAACGAAATTGAGCTATTTGTAATGAGGTGCATAGGCCTAGAGTCTGTCATACAGAGTGAAGTAAGTCAGAAAGAGAAAGACAAATACCGTATGCTAACCCGTATATTTAGAATTTAAGAAAAAAAATATCATGAAGAACCTAGGGGTAAGACAGGAATAAAGGCACAGACCTACTAGAGAATAAACTTGAGGATATGGGGAGGGGGAAGGGTAAGCTGTGACAAAGCGAGAGAGAGGCATGGACACATATACACTACCAAACGTAGGGTAGATAGCTAGTGGGAAGCACCCGCATAGCAGAGGGAGATCAGCTCGGTGCCTTGTGACAGCTTGGAGGGGTGGGATAGGGAGGGTGGGAGGGAGGGAGAGAGACGCTAGAGTTAAGAGATATGGGAACATATACATATGTATAACTAATTCACTTTGTTATAAAGCAGAAACTAACACACCATTGTAAAGCAATTATACTCCAATAAAGATGTAAAAAAATAATAAGAAGAATCTGCCTTCCAATGCAGGGGACGTGGGTTTGATCCATCGTTGGGGAATGAAGATACCACATGGCATGCGGCACCTAAGTCTGTGTACCACAACTACTGATCCCGTCCGCTCTGGAGCCCGTGCACCACAACTAGAGAGTAGCCCACACGCTGCAACTACAGAAGCCTGTGTGCCTCAACAAGAGACCACATGCAGCAATGAAAGATCCTGCATGCAGCACCAAAGATCCTGCGTGCCAAAACTAAGACCCGACATGGCCAAATAAATAAAATATTAAAAAAAAGAAAATAAAGGAGTGTAACAGAAGGTGAGCTTACCTAATAAGGAAAAGAAAATCAAAGTCAACACATGATACAGGTTAAAAAGAAAAACTGAAGGAGGTCTACATTCATAAAACTTCTGAAAAAGACACGGATCAATTCTCAATTCTCAGAGAGAGAAGTGGGCAAGAGGAAGAATTCATGCTCAAAAACAGACAGGACTGTTCTGCATTCTGGTCCCAGACCTGACAATAATTTCCTCTGGAAGCTTTATCCATTTAGCCTTACTAATATAAGTCCTTCCAACTTAAGATGGAGAGGTTTACCTGTCTTAGGTCAGTTTCTGTACAATCAGAACTATGTAAAAATATGGGCATTTACTCAACCTGTGCAATTTTGGCAATGGTAGATATTGAGCATTCACTTATTCATTCTAACACTTAGTTATGTATACCTCTGTGCCAGGTATGTGCTAAGTATTAGAGATACAAAGATGAGACTCAGTTTCTGACTTCAAAGAGCAAACTAGTCAGGGTGACCAAAGGTAAATAAATAAATACAATGCAGTGCAAAAACTGCTGCTATAGGGTAATGTGTAGTAACTATATCCTTTTGCAGGAGCCAGGGAAGCTTGAGCCTTGAAGAAAATGTAGGATTTTCTCAGGTGAGGAAGGAGAAGGAAATTTATTCACTCATTCATTCATCTACTCACCTAGCCAATAATTACTGAGTGACTATACAAGATGCACTATTGTGTGCACTAGGTACACAAAAAAAGACAAACATTTAAATGAATGACTACAAACCAATGATAACCAAAACAATAAAAGTTTATACCAGGTACAACAAAGGCACACAATAGCTAAAGAAGAGGAGACAACTAAAGTGGGTCTTGTCAGATGAGTAGGCATTTGTCAGATGGACCAGGAGGAAAGGACATTCCAGGCAAGGGGCATAATATAACAACATGTACAAAGGCAAGGATGTGAGGCATAGGTGAGGAATTCTTAACTAGCTTGGTGGTTGAGGCTAGGCTGGGAGTGAAGGAGTGAGGAGAGACAGGTCTGGCCAGGAGGGCAAGGGTCGACTGACAAGTGTGCATTTTATCTGGTGGCAACAGAGAGTCACTGGAGTGTTAAAAGCAGAGGAGTGCCATGATCAGATGTACTCATTGTGGTGACAGTAGGAGAATAGAGGACATAAATTTGGATTTAGGAAGACCAGTCAAAGAGTTACTAAAATTGTGAAATGCAACAAGGACCTGAATTAATGCAGTAGCAGTGGGGCTGAAAAGGATGTTAAGAATGAAGATTCAACAGGACATAGTAAGAGAATGGATGTGGAATGAAGGAGAAAGAAAAGTCAAAGATGACTCTTAAATGTGTCACTTAGTAACTAGGTGGATTACAGTACCATTATCCTAAACAGTGAACACAGAAGAAGAAACAAGTTTTAGTTGGTGTTGGGAGTAGATAAGATTTCATCTGGGGCCATGGAGATTCTGAGGTAGTTGAGGGACATCTAATGGAGCATCCAGTGGACAGCTGCATATGTGGGTCTGGAGTTCAGGAGAAGGAAGAATCTGAGCCAGAGTATAGATTTGACCACTATATGAATACAGATGATAGTGGAAACTGTGCATGGCTGGTGCTGTCCAGGCAGAGACCAAAGTGAGAAAAGGAAAGACCTTAGAAAGTAGTAACGTTTAAAGGGAAAGTAGAGGAAGGGGGGGCTATTACAGGAGTCAGCTTGTGAAAAAGAAGGCTGAAAGGTAGAAAGAGAACCAGGAAGTAGCAGTGGGATTAAGGCCAGAACTACAAAAATGGTTCAAAGAGAAAGGGGATAACAATGTCAAATGCAGCAGAGTGGTTAAAATAGAATAAAGATTAAAGAGTGACCCTGAGATTGACAAGTTAGGGGTCATTAGTGACCTCAGCAAGAACAGTAGTAATGGTATGTAAACTGGATCACAGTGAACTGAAGAGTGAAGGGAGGTGAGGAAGTGCGTATAGGGAAGGCCAATTACTTTCAAGAAAGCTCTAAGCAAGAGGAAAGAGAACAGTAACTAGAAGAGAATAAGAAAAGTTCTTTTTCTTAGGAATAAGAAAGTATTGAGCGTATTT
Organism: Delphinapterus leucas; assembly: GCF_059928025.1. Classification (NCBI taxonomy): domain Eukaryota; kingdom Metazoa; phylum Chordata; class Mammalia; order Artiodactyla; family Monodontidae; genus Delphinapterus; species Delphinapterus leucas. The sequence continues at coordinate 78,929,030 of NC_143150.1, read as the reverse complement.
CTGAGGGATGAAGCCAGTGAAAGGAAAAGTTTGAAAATGTAGGGGAAAGAGGTTCCTTGAAGGAGGGGATGGGATTAAGAATACAGGTAAAGGGATTAGTCTTACACAGAAGATGAGGCACCATTTCCTCTGAGATAGCAAGAAAGGAGCAAAAAAAGTTGGTAAGAATAGTAGTGGGAAGATGAGAGATTACCTTTATTTTTCTATGAAGAAGGAGACATGTCTGAATATGTGTTTACTGAGAGGAGAGTAACAGTGGTGTAGCCAGCTTGAAAGTAAAATACAAATTAGGAATATTTGCTTGGTGGAACAGGGCTGGGAACCAACCAGGGACACATAAAATGACTGTTAAGTGGTCCTAAGACTATAGGACTACAGTCAATATTATAGACCATAAACCTGTAATTATACCAAGTAACATGGCTATGGGATTTATTTCTTTGTGGCAATGTTTAGTTGTCAGGGCATAAGAGCAGAGAAAGTAGAGAATGATTGGGATTAACAGGGCGGGTAGAGTGGAAGGATAAAGAGGCAAGGTGGAATAGATGAGGTGCTACACCACTAGGTTTTGGCTTGATACGAAAGAAGGTGGGAAAAGGTGGGAAAAGTGGAGTTAAAAGTGTAAAGGTCTCCATGGGATAGAAGAACCAGGTTAGCTGGAGTAAGAGTGTAAGAACTGGAGTACAAAAGCTCAAAGAACTATCAGTGCAGAGTGTTTTATAGTTTGTACATGGACATTCAAATCTCCTGGGATTGACAGGAAGAATCAGGATGGAGAGGAAACCACCTACCTAAAGTGGTTTCCAAAGTCCTTAATGAAGAAAGAAGAGTCATTAGGAGAGGTACAGAGTGGTATAGCTAAATGCAATAGACCTAAAAGGAGGAAGGAGTTTTGTAAGGAGCAAGGGGAGTATTGAACCTGTCATGGACCGTGCAGTTCATGGGGTGTGGGAAAATGAGTAACTTTTGTAGTAGAAGGTAAAAGAGAAATGATATTCCTAGAAGGATACTTAGGTTGCACGTAAGACAAGAGTCAGAGAGATCTGGAGAAAAGTTTCTCAACCTTTTAAACCCCTCAGTTAACCAGATACCTCAGATAGTATCAGAGGCCTAATAGTAGCGATTATACTCTTTCCTTAGGACTCCAAATGGAGTGAAAAGTCACTGGTGGACAGGAAAAGATGCTAAATTTCACTAATGATTAAATAAATGCAAATTAAAACATGACATAAAATGCATAACCTATCAAATTGGCAAAGATTAAAAAGATTGATGATAACCATTGCTGGCTATGTGGAGAAAGAGGCATTGTTGGTGGGAATGGAAACTGGTGCATCCTATTTGAAGGGCAATTTGGCCACATCTAGTAAAGTCTGAAATATTCATACTCTTCAACTGAAAATCCACTTTTAAGAATGCCCACACATATAAAGATATATGTTCAAGGATATTTGATGCAACAATGTCTGCATTTGTGAAAAATGTGAATAACTGAATTGCCCATGAACAGGGACCATGATAAATTCACTTAATGGAATATTATACAGTCACTGAAAAGAATGAGGTCACACTGACTGAACTAACCTGGAAAATGTTCACCATACATTAAGTATAAAAAGTTAGTTGCAGAAAAATATGCACAATACAATCTCATTTTTACAAATTAGTAATAATATATGTAGTTATATATATGTTGAAAAATTCTAGACCTGTACTGTCCAATATGGTAGTCACTAGCCACAAGTGGCTATTTAAATTTAAATTGATCAAAACTAAATAAAATTAAAAATTCAGTTCCTCACTCTCACTAGCCACATTTCAAATGCACAACTGCCACATGTGGCTAGTGGCTATTGTATTAGTACAGATCCAGAACATTTCCATCATCACAGGAAGTTCAAATAGTGCTGATCTAGCAGCATACATTAAACTATTAATAGTGTGTGCTGTGGGGCAAACTAAAGGGAATATTTACATTTTACATTATATATTTCTGAAATGTATACTTCTTAGATAACGTACATGTATAACTTTTGTAATGAGAAAAAATAAATAAAGATAATGAGAGACAAAACGAGAGAGGGAGGGATACTATAGTGTTTTGGGGAGAAACAAGAATCTCACTAATTACCAGGGTCTTATGGGCAATGGGGAACCATTGGAGTATTTTGAGTTTAAAGTGACATTATCATATGTGCTCAAGAAAGATGGCTTTAGAAGCAATCTGGTGGCCATACTGGGGGGAGCAACTACTAAAGACAAGTAAACCAGTCAGGAAGTTATTATAGTACTTAAGGCAGAGGTGGGGAAGAACGGATATTTGAGAAACACTTTTGAGGAGAACTGACAGGATGAGGCAATTGCCAGATGGAGGGGAAGAGAGAGAATTCAAGGCTTACTTGAGTTTTCAAGCTTGGGATACTGGATAGGTACTGATGGAGATGGGAAGCACAGGATAATCGTGCAATCACAAGTCTATCTTTTTCATCCACTCATTTTAATTCAACCAATATTTATGAGGTTGTATGGTCTATCAAATCTATCCCTCTTCTCCATTCTCACTCTCTTTGGTCTAATAAAGTCAGTTTCAGAAAGGAAATAGAAATTTATGGGTATAGGGCATGCGAAAAAGGAACAGTATAAAGAATGGCTAGAACAGTGGGCTTGAAATGACCAAGGGGGTCACATAGTAAGCACTAATAATAAATTACAGTGAAAAATGTAGGCAACAGGACTAGGAAATTGTAAAACAATAGGGCTGGATATTTAAGACAGTTAATTACACACACTCTCTAAAAACCTTTTAAGCCAGAAGCTATAAATCTCATTATCTTCAACTGAAAAACTGACAGCAGAGAGGTGAAGAGTGATTCTCTCCTTTTCTTTACTTCTACCAAATAATAGGGGTGTGGTGAAAAGAGCAAGTTCTCATGTAAGAATGTATAAACAAAACTTCAAAATGAGAAAATGTACACTCCAAATTTCTTCTTCTTTTTTTTTTAAATATCACCTAACAATGATACAGAAGCCAGGGTTCTGAAGGTCAGAAAATAAGTGAGTCAGCATAAATGAGTGATGAAGCCTACTTAGACTGCATTCAGAGGCATACCTAGACAAAGAAGTCAGGAAAGTCTGATTTATACTCAGAGCTCTGAAAACCCATAGAAACACAAGCTCTGCATTTATTTTACAACCAGTCTTACTTCCACTTGATACCTTAGAATCAACACAAAAATACATCAGAGTATTTGAGCTGGAAAGACTATGAGAATATTTGAGCTGAAAGGACCATGAGAGATTATCTAAGAGTTTTTAACTTGAGATCTGGGGTCTGTGTACCCCCTGAAATTAAGGTCTATTTTCTGTATGTATAGCCATATGTACATTTTTCTAGGGGCAGAAGGTCAATCATATTTTCAAAGAGTTCAGTGGGCCCCCCAAAACTTATACCATTAGATTCTAGTAGAACCACCTTGTTTTACAGACAGAGAAACTGAGGCCCACAGAAGGGAAGAGATTTTCCAAGGGCACGCAGTAAATTAGTGGCTGACCTGAATCTAGAAACCAGGTTGTTTTTCAATATTCTTTCCACCATGAATACACTGTTACCTCAAGAGATCCCATAATTAAGTCAGTGCAAGTTCTTAAAAGTCCTGATTATTACCTTTGCAATGAAAATTCCAGCATCCATAATAGCTTTAATGTGTCTCAACCACTCTGAGCTCTCCAGGCTGCTAAGAAATTCACTCATTGTTGGAGTTTTCAATTCACAAACTAAGGTAGAAAAGCAGAGATTGAAATTCACAATTACCTCAGTTTATTCACCAAGAAAGGGGACAAAATGGATCCCCATTTTGTAAATGAGGAAGCTGAGGCACAGAAAGGTTAAATGATTAGTTGGAAACCGCACAGTGAATCAGGGACAGGACTAGGGCTAGAGCCTACCATATCTCCTAGCTCGGGTCTCTGCTTTCTTGACTTGTAGAACCCACCCCAAGCCCACAGAGATCTCTGAAGAACAGAGCCAGAAGACTGAGTCAGCATCCACAGGAAAATACTCACATCTCCTCTGATTAGAAAACACATTTCATTCCCATCTTAACTCCTCCTACTGAGCCTAACTTTGTAGACCCTTAACATCTGTCTCTGCTTCCACATCCCCACCTACTCCCTTGCAGCCCTGTGCTGTCTCAACAGGTTGAAAAAACCATGTTAATTTTCATGCATTTTGCACTGGTTATCCAGCAGATGGCAATCTTTTGCCTCAAAAAATCTGCAAAATGTCCTCTTACACTCCTACTATAGAATATTCTGGGACAAAAAAGAAAGGAGGAAGAGACCCAAGGAAGAGGAACATTAATATCCAAAAAGGGCTGCAGACTGAGAAGACAGGATCTGATAAGGGTTGTGTAAGGGAGAGGTCCTGGCAGACAGCATAAGTGAACAATTGAAGAAAAGAGAGGAAGAACAGGGAGTTCACTTAATGAGGGCAGGTTTTCCCTATGTGTGCCTGAGATGACATACCACATCATGGAATCCTGGGTAGTGGCTTTGGGAGAAATGTTCTAGACTCAAGAGTCATGTAAAGCCCTGATCTCACCTTGCCCGCATTCTGATCCCAATTACATTGCGGTGATGACAGATGACCCAAATTGTCTGATAGCAGCTTTATTCCTTTGAAGTCTAAATTCGCCCCCTTCATCAGCACAGTGATGAAATTGGACTGACCCCTTACAGCAGATTAAATGAGGAAGATGAAATAAATCCCAGTTCATTTATATTTATGTTGACCTACCCACCCCTATACAGCAGTCTCTGTAATTCTATAGAGAGAAATTATTTCCATAGCCACTAAACCCAGATGAACTCCACAGAGTTATGAAAACTAAACATTGTAGTTCCTCTGTCAGACCAACACTGCTATAATTCAGTACTACCTATGCAAACTGGATTTATACTATAGTCAAAAATCTTATCACCTGTTAATTCTGCTCACCTGGTTGCTTTTATGTTTCACCACAAAATCAGGCATACTTTTTGCTTACATAATTATGCAAGCTATATAGCCTCTGGCCTAGCCCAGGTGAAATCCCTGTACCTTCCAAGAGTTTCTGCAGGCTGCTCCGCATCACATGGATGTTCTCAATGCCTATGAACCTGAAGCGAATGTTGGCATAGTTGTCTTCATTTTCATAACCCTTCCCAGCTGCTCGGTTGGCCATGGCATTTAACTGCAATATAGAGGACATAACAGAACAGATGGGGCAGATGATAAAAGAACATGGTTCATCAATCTCAATGCTTCATTCTAAACAGTTTTAAATCTTACCCATTTAAAAAGAAGTTAGATCACATAGGGCACATTCTGGGATGAAGAGAATCTCACTGGCATTTAGATCAGGTATCTTAAGTAACAGTAGTATAGGGAAAGAGAAGGAGATTTAGTGTTTTTATTTTATTATTAAAACTCTGCTTAAGAGATTGATTGAAGGATATGGCAGCTATGAGGATATCTGATCCGAAAAACTAAAATTATAATTTTGAGCTTCCTATCACAAACAAATGGGCTTTATACTGAGAAACATGTGAAAATTCAAAAATCCTTATTACTGAGAAGCTCTAGAAAGAAGTCTAAGAACTTCAGGGCCAATTAATTATAAACAGCTACTCTAGAAAAATGTCTAGAACATGACTGCATAAGATAAATGACTTTCATTCACTGATAAAATTGAAATGGAGATACCAAGAGCTGTTTTAACACTATATTCAGCTTGTGGTAATCAGAATACTTCGAGGTCATATGAAGAATGTTGGATGGGGTAGTGAGTAAATGAGACTTGCAGAGAGGAGATATTAATTCAAAAACTAGAAAGGGGCTTCCCTGGTGGCACAGTGGGTTGAGAATCCACCTGCCAATACAGGGGACACGGGTTCAATCCCTGGTCTGGGAAGATCCCACATGCCACGGAGCAACTAAGCCCGTGCGCCACAACTACTGAGCCGGCGTGCTGCAACTACTGAAGCCTGCGTGCCTAGTGCCCGTGTTCCACAACAAGAGAAGCCACCGCAATGAGAAGCCCGCGCACTGCAATGAAGAGTAGCTCCCACTCGCTGCAACTAGAGAAAGCCCGTGCACAGCGATGAAGACCCAACACAGCAAAAAATAAATAAAATAAATAAATTTATATATAAAAAAAACTAGAAAGCAGCCAAGATATCTTATATGATTATAACCATCTTAATAATTAAATGATTTTCTGTTGTCTGGGCCTATTTTCTAATCTCCCATTATTGTGCATTCCTGAAGGTAGGAGGAGAATGTATATGGATAGGGTGTCATTTTTGTATTAATAAAAAAAGAATGCCATTAAAAACCTCAAAAGCACAAACTATTCACATTAACACATGCAGGGAAGAAAAATCTACACGTCAACACATTCTATTTAGCATGCAGGATATTTGTTAAAGGGAGAAACATGATGGTAATTTTGATCGCTTATCACACAAAGAATGTCACTGAGCTTTCATTAAATTAATGACAAATCAATGGGACACCTGAGGAGGTGTAAGCAACAGCAACTAGTAACAAAAAAGTCTGTTATGACTGATGGATGCTTCAGTAAATGAAACAATAATTACGGCAGTCCCTACCCAGGTCTGGGCAGCAGTAGAAAGGCCAGCTACTACAGATAGCTAGCTACATCATACCAGTATACACTCTTTGGGAATAGGACTGGCATATCTGAGAAACTGCTACATATTAGTAGCCTAATGTTCAAGTAGGAAAGAACATATAATATTTACTGAGCCCCTAGTATGTATGTGCCAGACACTGTGCTAGATCCTTCACTTATATTATCTCATTTAATCCTCATGACAGCTCCTAAAGATAGGTACTATTATTATTCCCATAAGGAAACAAGTTCAGAGAGGTAAACGAATTTCAACCAGGATCATATGGATAAAAGCTGAAGGCAGGATCTGACCCCAGATTTGACTGACTCCTAAGAATGTAACTTTGTCACTACAATACAGTTTCTACTAAAAGTATATATCTAGCCATCCAGAAGAAGAGTGTTGCTAGATATTTCTAGGCTCTCTGAGAGAGGAAAAAGGGACCTATTAAAAAGGACTTTTTGGTCTTTCATTTGGCCAAAGGGCATCAATCCTTTAGTTTTTCAAAACTTGGTACTTCTCTTTATCATTTTAAGACTAATACGATGGAAGACACAGATTTGATTAAACTCTTTCTAATCCCAGAATGTCAAACGCAGTTATAGTTGAAGCAAGACAGCAAAGTTCTGAGAAACTGAAGGATGGTACCTGAGCAGAAAGGGAAATTTTTTTTTCTATTGAGCCCAGTCAGTTATAGGTAGCCCTGCAGAACAGTCAGTGAGAGATCCCCAAAATGGGTAGACATCTGTCTAAGACCACTATCTGGTTTCAAGCACAACCAATTGCTTAACTCTGAAGTCACAACCACCTGGCTTAGGCTTAGAATATAAATCACTTACTTAGCAATCCCTAGTTAGCAATGAAACCTCCTAATCATCCACAGTCAACATATCAAAGTATAAGCAAAATTATTTCTTTCTGGGGCTGTTTGTGAAAAGAACAGCCTTTAAAAAAAGGAAATCTGTCCTTTACTTGCCTTGTGGGGCACAATTAATTCCTCTACGATCCCTTATTAAAGCTAGACAAAATGTTGAGGGTCAAGGAATTAATGCAGGAGTTTAGGTTGATCTGAGGACCCTCCTCTCTGTGACATTCACAGGCAGTGGCAAGACTAAGTTGTTCAAAGTACCTTCTCATAGTCTTGCTTGACAGTGACAGCTATGATAAAAGGAGTTCCAAATGGCTTACTCAAATGATTTTACACAGTTATGACATAATAAGCCCATATACACAAACCTAACTTTCCCATTAACACTGCAAAACTCAACATGTGGGGAAGGGGATTATAACATGAGTAAAGTAGGGGTATTAGAGAGGTCATTGATACATAGATACTTTTGGTCTTGTGTCTACAACATACATAAACTGGCTCTCTGGGTTCGTCTGGCTAATAGCCTCTAGCAGGAGCTCATCATCTATGCAATGAGTATAAAATCCAGACAGAGGCTGGCTACAGTGGTAAATGGCAGGCTGTAAGGAAAAAGTATATCATTTGAGTGGTCCAATGTACAGGTGGTCAAAAATCCTCCTTGATCCCATATTCAGTGAGTAGAAGAAGAGGATGAGACAACTCAGGATAGTGAAGTAAAAAGAAATGTAGCTCTGAAGCCCAGGCATTCCACTGACATTAGGCTCAGCCTCCTGCCTCCATCCCCACTCCAGCATGTGGGCTGTATTACCACAAACCGTTGCTCAGATAGTCTTTTTTTCTTCTACATGGCTATGATTCCCAACCCAGTCCCGGCAAAACCAGACTTCAAGAAAATCACACCCTGAGTGTTTCCTTAATAAAATTCTATGTATTTTCAATATGTATTAGGCTAGTATTTACCGGAAACTTTCTTGCTTTTTATAGTCCCAGTAATATCATCCATATAAACCAGAGGCTCACAGTGACAGCAGAATTCAAAGACCTAGAGTCTCTTAAGAGAACAAGGTTCACTCGTTTCAGGAGTTAATGCCAAATCAGAGGGCTGGTTTGTTTCAAGCCATTTCAATAGGAAAACAACATAGCTATTTAGCAGATACATCTGGTAATAATTAGTTAGTGAACTGCATTACACTTTGGTGTGTTTTTTATAGAGTCTGCTTACTTTGATAGTTTGACACAAAGACACCCACTTGTATTACTGTACTTTTTAGCACTTGATAGTTGCCTACCTGAGAACTTGACTGTCTAATTCCAGATCTCAGAGAGACCACAAGAGGCAAGAACTATTATCCCTTCCTATGGAAGGGGACTCAAATAGAGAAGTCAAGCGAAATATTCCCCTACTAGCTTAAATTGTATGAAAATAGTGAGAAAGAATCAAGGACATGTGTGTTCTAATGGGAAGCCACAGTGCCCAAATATCCTTTCATACAGCTGTTCCCTTTTATTCAACAACTTGCCATCAAGCAGGAGCCCATAGAGAAGAAAAGAAATAAATGAATGCACTACAAATGCCACTTAACATCTGCACAACACTTTAAAATTTACAAAGTACACATATTTTTTTCTCTCATATTACACACTTAAAAACTCTCAGAACTACCAAAGTTCAGAGAAGTAACTTGCTTGAGGTCACATAGCTAGTAAGTGCCAATGGTGTGACTTAAACTCAGGTCTTCTAGCACCAAGTTAAGTTCTCATGAGAGAAGTTTGCTCAACTCACATTGTTCTCTTTGTAGAGGTAGGAAAGCATAGGCACACGTTCTTTACTTCTGAACTTCGAACTTCCAACCACCATTCCCAATGTAACAGATTTAGGAACCACTATTTCAGGAGGGTAGGTACTGCATATCTAAAACAAAATAAACTCAATTTTTTTAAACTCAATTTTTTAAAATATATTTTTACCTGCTAGCAACAGGTTAGAATAGCAATCACTCAAGAATTAGCTGTCTGTTATTTATCATCTAGAATCATCCATTCCTCAGAAATAAGAACAAACATCCTTGATGGGAGGACATTCAAGACGGCGGAGGAGTAAGACATGGAGATCACCATCCTCCCTAAAAATACATGAAAAATACATCTACATGTGGAACAACTCCTACAGAACATCTACTGAATGCTAGCAGAAGACCTCAGACTTCGCAAAAGGCAAGAAACTCCCCACTTACCAGGGTAGGGCAAAAGAAAAAAGAAAAAAACAGAGACAAAAGAAAAGGGATGGGACCTGCACCTCTGGGAGGGAGCTGTGAAGGAGGAAAGTTTCCACACACTGGGAAGCCCCTTCACTGGCAGAGACGAGGGTGGTCAGGGGGAAGCTTTGGAGCCACAGAGGAGAATGCAGCAATAGGGGTGTAGAGAGCAAAGCAGAGAGATTCTCACACAGAGGATCAGTGCCGACCAGCACTCACCAGCCTGAGAGGCTTGCCTGCTCATGTATTGGGGCAGGTGGGGACTGGGAGCTGAGGCTTGGGCTTCGGAGTTAAGATCCCAGGGAAAGGACAGGGGTTGGCTGCGTGAACACAGCCTGAAGGGGGCTAGTGCAACACAGCTAGCTGGCAGGGAGTCTGGGAGAGAGTATGGACCTGCCTAACAGGCAAGATACCATTGACTCAGTGTGCACAAGGAGAGGGGATTTGGAGCATCGCATAAATGAGCTCCAGAGATGGGCACGACTACGGCTATCAGCATGGACAACAGAGACGGGCATGAAACACTAAGGCTGCTGCTGCAGCCAACAAGAATCCTGTGTGCAAGCACAGGTCACTATCCACACCTCAACTCCCAGAAGCCTGGGCAGCATGCCACTGCTAGGGTCCCATGATCCAGGGACAACTTCCCCGGGAGAACACATGGCATGCCTCAGGCTGTTGCAATGTCACCTTGGCTTCTGCCGCTGCAGGCTCACCCCACATTCCATACCCCTCCCTCCCCACAGACTGAGTGATCCAAGGCAACCTAATCAACTACTCCTTGAACACCCTCCTGTCTGGGCAAGGACCAGACGCCAGACGGGGACCTACATGCAGAGATGGGACCAAATCCAAAGCTGAGCCCCAGGAGATTTGCGAACAAAGAAGAGAAAGGGAAATTTCTCTGGGCAGCTTCAGGAGCAGTGGATTAAATAGCAACAATCAACTTGATGTACCCTGCATATCTGGAATACCTGAATAGACAATGAATCATCCCAAAATTGAGGTACTGGACTTTGGGAGCAACTGTAGACTTGGGGTTTTTGCTGTATGTAACTGACTAGTTTCTGATTTTAGGTTTATCTTAGTATAGCTTTCAGCACTTGTTATAAGTGGTGGCTTTGTTTATTGGTTTCATTGCGCTCTTCTTTTCTTATTTAATTACATTTAAAAAAATTTTAATTTTAATATTTTTTATTTTAATAACTTTTTATTTTATTTTATTTATCTTTTCTTTCTTTTTTTTCTCCCTTTTCTTCTGAGACGTGTGGTTGACTGGGTCTTGGTGCTCCAGCCGGGTGTCAGGCCTGAGTCTCTGAAGTGGGAGAGCCAAGTTCAGGACGTTGAACCACCAGAGACCTCCCGGCCCAATGGAGCATCAATAGGCGAGAGCTCTCCCAGAGACTTCTAACTCAATGCTAAGACCCAGCTCCATTCAACAACCAGCAAGGTCCAGTGATGGACACCCCATGACAAACAACAGCAAGACAGGAACACAACACGATCCATTAGCAGAGAGGCTGCATAAAATCATAATAAGGTCACAGACACCCCAAAACACACCACCAGATGTGGTCCTGCCCGCAAGAAAGACAAGATACAGCCTCATCCATCAGAACACAGGCACCAGTACACTCCACCAGGAAGCCTACACAATGCACTGAAGCAACCTTACTGACTGGGGGAAGACACCAAAAGCAACAGGAACTACGAACCTGCAGCCTGCGAAAAGGAGACCCTAAACACAGTAAGTTAAACAAAATGAGAAGACAGAGAAATATGCAGCAGATGAACGAGCAAGGTAAAAACCTACTAGACTAAACAAATGAAGAGGAAATAGGCAGGCTACCTGAAAAAGTATTCAGAGTAATGATAGTAAAAATGATCCAAAATCTTTGAAATAGAATGGAGAAAATAAAAGAAACATTTAACCTAGAAGAACTAAAGAGCAAACAATGAGGAACCACACAATAAATGTAATAAAAAATTCTATACAAGGAATCAACAGCAAATTAACTGAAGCAGAAGAACAGATAACTGACCTGGAAGAGGAAATAGTGGAAATAACTACTGCAGAGAAGAATAAAGAAAAAAGAATGAAAAGAATTCATGACAGTCTCAGAGACTTCTGGGACAACATTAAACACACCAACATTTGAATTACAGGGGTTCCAGAAGAAGAAGAGAAAAAGAAACAAACTGACAAAATATTTGAAGTGATTATTGTTGAAAATTTCCCTAATATGGGAATGGAAATAGTCAATCAAGTCCAGGAAGCACAGAGTCCCATACAGGATAAATCCAAGAAGAAACACACCAGGACACATATTAATCAAACTATCAAAAATTAAATACAAAGAAAAAATATTAAAAGCAGCAAGGGAAAAGCAACAAATAACATAAAAGGGAATCCCCATAAGGTTAACCGCTGATATTTAGCAGAAACTCTGTAAGCAAGATGGGAGTGGCAGGACACATTTAAAGTGATAAAACGAAAAACCTACAACCAAGATTACTCTTAATGAGCAACGATCTCATTCAGATTCAACAGAGAAATTAAAATCTTTACACACAAGCAAATGCAAAGAGAATTCAGCACCACCCAACCAGCTTCACAACAAATGCTAAAGGAACTTCTCTACACAGGAGACACAAGGGAAGGAAAAGACCTACAAAAACAAATACAAAGCAATTAAGAAAATGGTAATAGGAGCATACACATTGATCATTACTTTAAATGTAAATGGATTCAATACTCCAACCAAATACACAGATTGGCTGAATGGATACAAAAACAGGACCTGAATATATACTGTCCAGAAGAGACCCACCTCAGACCTAGGGATACATACAGATTGAAAGTGAAGAGATGGAAAAAGATATTCCATGCAAATGGAAATAAAAGAAAGCTAGAGTAGTAATTCTCATATCAAACAAAATAGACTTTAAAATAAACACTATTACAACAGACAAGAAGGACACCACATAATGATCAAGGAATCAATCCAAGAAGAAGATATAACAATTGTAAATATTTATGTAGCCAATGTAGGAGTACATCAATACATAGGGTAAATGCTAACAGGCATAAAAGGGGAAATCAATAGTTACACAATAATAACAGGGCACTTTAACACCCCAGTTTCACCAATGGACAGATCGTCCAAAATGAAAATAAATAAGAAAACACAAGCTTGAAATGACACATTAAAAAAAGATGAACTTAATTGAAACTTATCAGACATTCCATACAAAAACAAGAGAATACACTTTCTTCTCAAGTGCTCATGGAACATTGTCCAGGATAGACGATATCATGGGTCACAAATCAAGCCTTGGTAAATTTAAGAAAATTGAAATTGTATCAAGTATCTTTCCTGACCACAATGCTATGAAACTAGATATCAATTACAGGAAAAAAAAAACATAAAAACACAAACACATGGAGGATAAACAGTATGCTACTAACTAACAAAGAGATCACTAAAGAAATCACAGAGGAAATCAAAAAATACCTAGAAACAAATGACAATGAAAACACAATGAACAAAAACCTATGGGATGCAGCAAAAGCAGTTCCAAGAGGGAAGATTATAGCAATAGAATCTTACCTCAAGAAACAAGAAACATCTCAAATGAACAGCCTAAACGTACACCTAAAGCAATTAGAGAAAGAAGAACCAAAAAAACCCAAGGTTACCAGAAAGAAAGAAAACATAAAAATCAGATCAGAAATAAATGAAAAAGAAATGAAGGAAACAATAGCACAGATCAATAAAACTAAAAGCTGGTTCTTTGAGAAGATAAACCAAATTGATAGCCATTAGCCAACCTCATCAAGAAAAAAAAAGAGAAGACTCAAATCAACAGAATTACAAATGAAGAAGGAGAAGTAACAACTGACACTGCAGAAATACAAAGGATCAGGAGAAATTACTACAAGAAACTCTATGTCAATAAAATGGACAGCCTGGAAGAAATGGACAGATTCTTAGAAAAGCACAACCTTCTGAGACTGAACCAGGAAGAAATAGAAAATATAAATAAGCCAGACACAAGCACTGAAATTGAAACTGTGACTAAGAATCTTCCAAGAAACAAAAGCCAAGGACCAGATGGCTTCACAGGCGAATTCTAGCAAACATTCAGAGAAGAGCTAACATGTATCTTTCTCAAACTCTTCCAAAATATAGTAGAGGGAGGAATACTCCCAAACTCATTCCACGAGGCCACCATCACCCTGATAAAAAAAACCAGACAAAGATGGCACAAAAACAGAAAACTACAGGTCAATATCACTGATGAATATAGATGCAAAAATCCTCAACAAAATACTAGCAAACAGAATCGAACAGCACATTAAAGGGATCATACACCGTGATCAAGTGGAGTTTATCCAAGGGATGCAAGGATTCTTCAATATATGCAAATCAATCCATGTGATACACCATATTAACAAACTGAAGGATAAGAACCATATGATAATCTCAATAGATGCAGAAAAAGCTTTTGACAAAATTCAACACCCATTCATGATAAAAACCGTCCAGAAAGTAGGCATACATGGAACGTATCTCAATATAATAGAGGCCATATATGAAAAACCCACAGCCAACATTGTTCTCAATGGTGAAAAAATGAAACCATTTCCTCTAAGATGAGGAGGAAGACAAGGTTGCCCACATGCAACACTATTATTCAACATAGTTTCAGAAGTTTTAGTGACAGAAACGAGAGAAGAAAAGAAATAAAAGGAATCCAAATCAGAAAGGAAGTAAAACTTTCACTGTTAGCAGATGACATGACACTATATATAGAGAATCCTAAATATGCTACAAAAAACTACTAGAGCTAATCAATGAATTTGGTGAAGTAGCAGGATACAAAATTAATGCACAGAAATCTCTTGCATTCCTATACACTAATGATGAAAACTCTGAAAGAGAAATTAAGGAAACACTCCCATTTATCATTGCAACAAAACGAATAAAATACCTGAGAATAAAGCTACTTAAGGAGACAAAAGACTTATATGCAGAAAACTATAAGACAGTGATAAAAGAAACTAAAGATGATACAAATAGATGGAGAGATACACCATGTTCTTGGATTGGAAGAATCAACATTGTGAAAATGACTCTACTACCCAAAGCAATCTACAGATTCAATGCAATTGCTATCAAACTACCAGTGGCATTTTTCACAAAACAAAAACAAAAAACTGCACAATTTGCATGGAAACACAAAAGACCCCAAATAGCCAAAGCAATCTTGAGAAAGGAACACAGAGCTGGAGGATTCAGGCTCCCTGACTTCAGACTATACTACAAAGCTAGAGTAATCAAGACACTATGGGACTGTCACAAAAAACAGAAATATAGGTCAAAGGACCAGGATAGAAAGCACAGAGATAAACCCACCTACATATGGTCACCTTATCTTTGATAAAGGAGGCAAGAATATAAAATGGAAAAAAGACAGCCTCTTCAATAAGTGGTGCTGGGAAAACTAGACAGCTACATGTAAAAGAATGAAATTAGAACACTTCCTAACATCATACACAAAAATAAAGTCGAAATGGATTAAAGCCCTAAATGTAAGACCAGACACTATAAAACTCTTAGAGGAAAACATAGGCAGAACACTCTATGACATAAATCACAGCAAGATCCTTTTTGACTCACCTCCTAGAGAAATGGAAATAAAAATAAACAAATGGGACCTAATGAAACATAAAAGCTTTTGCACAGCAAAGGAAACCATAAACGAGACCAAAAGACAACCCTCAGAATGGGAGAAAATATTTGCAAAGGAAGAAAATGACAAAGGATTAATCTCCAAAGTTTACAAGCAGCTCATGCAACTGAATATCAATAAAACAAAGAACTCAATCCAAAAATGAGCAGAAGACCTAAACAGACATTTATCCAAGGAAGATGTACAGATTGCCAACAAACACATGAAAGAATGCTCAACATCACTAATCATTAGAGAAATGCAAATCAAACCTACAATGAGGTATCACCTCACACCAATCAGAATGGCCAGCATCAAAAAATCTACAAACAATAAATGCTGGAGAGGGTGTGGAGTAAAGGCAACCCTCTTGCACTGTTGGTGAGAATGTAAATTGATAGAGCCACTATGGAGAACAATATGGAGGTTCCTTAAAAATCTAAAAATAGAACTACCATACGACCAAGCAATCCCACTACTGGGCATATACCCTGAGAAAACCGTAATTCAGAAGGAGCCATGTACCACAATGTTCATTGCAGCTCTATTTACAATAGCCAGGACATGGAAGCAACCTAAATGTCCATCAACATATGAATGGATAAAGAACATGTGGCACGTATATACAATAGAATAATGTTCAGCCATAAAAAGAAACGAAATTGAGTTATTTGTAATGAGGTGGATGGACCTAGAGTCTGTCATACAGAGTGAAGTAAGTCAGAAAGAGAAAAATAAATATGCTAACAGATATTTATGGAATTTGAAAGAAAAAAAGGTTCTGAAGAACCTAAGGGTAGCACAGGAATAAACACACAGACATAGAGAATTGACGTGAGGACATGGGGAGGGGTAAGGGTAAGCTGGGATGAAGTGAGAGTGGCATGGACATATATACTCTACAAAATATAGCCAGTGGGAAGCACACGCATAGCAGAGGGAGATCAGCTTGGTGCTTTGTGACCACCTAGAAGGGTGGGATAGGGAGGGTGGGAGGGAGACACAAGAGAGAGGGGATATAGGGATATATGTATACATATAGCTGATTCACTCTGTTAGCAGAAAGTAATACAACGTTGTAAAGCATTTATACTCCAATAAAGATGTTAAAAAAATATCCTTGATGTAAAAAGCTCTTCCAAGTATGCTATTATTTTCTAGAAAGGAAGATGTTGAGATATATAAGAACAAAATGTACCTTTACAATAACTTTATAGGTAGAAATGAATGTATAATCTACCCTGAAATTCCTACACTTGCCTAACCGAGAAAACAATGTATATTATAAGCAAGTAAATTAAAACAAATAGACTCAAATGCAAGCCAGACAGGTAAAGAAGGGGGAAACATGATTTATCCTTTCTTAAAATGCCTACTAGGTTCGTAATATGCACATCTTGAGGACCTTTAAAATCCTAGTCAGGGTAGAAGTGTCAACATTTTAGGTAGGACTTACTCTATAAGACTGATAAACTATCTCTAATTTATCATCCTTTAGTGGTATCCAAAATATATCATTCCTAAGAGACAGTGACAAAATATTATAATGGCACAGACCTGATATTAGCATATTAATTCTAATCACTCCTCTAAGAATGGATCAAACAAATTAAAAAATGAATATGCAAAAGAAGTCCAAGGTGGAATAGATCAGGAATGGCTCTACGTAAATTGCTAAAGCCAGTGTCTCAGAATGCAGAACATTTGAAAGAGAAAAAGTTCTCTACCCATCCCCTTACCTAGATGTAGGCTTTGGATAAGCTGGTCATAAAAAGAGAAATAAATGCAGTTTCCCTTTCAACTCAGAAGGCTACACGTGTGAAGGGTGCCAAAGGAGCTATTTCGGACCTCATTTGGGGGACTTACACACAAATTTGAACTGGAAAGAATCCACGTCATCTCTTCTCATTCCTGTTAATTATGACTCTAAAGAGCCACCTCACCCTGCTGAGTGACAGCTCATCAATCCAGTATCTAGTGGATATTCAAAATGTAATTACTGGAGAAGGACCTTCAAGATGACAAGGAGTATGACATGGAGATCACCTTCCTCCCCACAAGTACATCAAAAATACATCTACATGTGGAAAAACTCCTACAGTACACCTACTGAAGGCTGGTAAAAGACCTCAGACTTCCCAAAAGGCAAGAAACACCCCATGCACCTAGTTATGTGGTTGACAGGATCTTGGTGCTCCAGCCAGGTGCCAGGATTGAGTGTCTGAGGTGGGAGAGCTGAGTTCAGGACACTGGACCACCAGAGTCATCCTGGCCCCACATAATATCAATCAGCAAGAGCTCTCCCAGAGACCTCCATCTCAATGCTAAGACCCAAACCCACTCAACGACCAGCAAGCTCCAATGCTGGACACCCCATGCCAAACAACTAGCAAGACAGGAACACAACCCCACCTATTAGCAGAGAGGCTGCCTAAAATCATAATAAGGTCACAGACACCCCAAAGCACACAACTGGATGCTGTCCTGCCCACCGGAAAGACAAGATCCAGCCTCATGCATCAGAACACAGGCACCAGCCCCTCTACCAGGCAGCCTACAAAAACCACTGAACCAACATTACCCAATGGGGGAAGACACCAAAAACAACACGAACTACAAACCAGCAGCCTGCAAAAAGAGGATGCCAAAAACAGTTAGTTCAGCAAAATGAGAAGACAGAGAAATACGCAGTAGATGAAGGAACAAGGCAAAGACCCCCCAGACCAAACAAATGAAGAGGAAATAGGCAGTCTACCTGAAAAGCTATTCAGAGTAATGATAGTAAAGATGATCCAAAACCTTGGAAACAGAATGGAGAAAATAAAAGAAACGTTTAACATAGAATAACTCAAGAGCAAACAATGATGACCAACATGATAAATGAAATAAAAAATTCTCTAGAAGGAATCAATAGGAGAACAACTGAGGCAGAAGAGTGGATAAGTGACCTGGAAGATAAAAACGTGGAAATAACTGCTACAGAGCAGAATACAGAAAAAGGAATGAAGAGAATTGATGGCAGTCTCAGAGACTTCTGGGAAAACATTAAGCACACCAACATTCAAATTATAGGGGTTTCAGAAGAAAAAGAGAAAAAGAAAGAGACTGAGAAAATATTTGAAGAGATTTTAGTTGAAAACTTCCCTAATACGGGAAAGGAAATAGTCAATCAAGTGTAGGAAATGCAGAATCCTATACAGGATAAATCCAAGGAGAAACATGCCAAGACACGTATTAATCAAACCATCAAGAATGAAATACAAACAAAAAGTGTTAAAAGCAGTAAGGGAGGGGGACCTTGAAGATGGTGGAAGAGTAGGACGCGGAGATCGCCTTCCTCCCCACGGATACACCAGAAATACATCTACACGTGGAACAACTCCTACAGAACACCTACTGAAGGCTGGCAGAAGACCTCAGACCTCCCAAAAGGCAAGAAACTCCCCACGTACCTAGGCAGGGCAAAAGAAAAAAAGAAAAAACAGAGACAAAAGAATAAGGACGGCACCTGCACCAGTGGGAGGAGCTGTGAAGGAGGAAAAGTTTCCACACACTAGGAAGCCCCTCCATGGGCGGAGACTGCGGGAGGCGGAGGCGGGAGCTTCAGGACCGCGGAGTAGTGCACAGCGACGGGTGCGGAGGGCAAAGCGGGGAGATTCCCGCACAGGGGATCGGTGCCGACCTGCACTCACCAGCCCGAGAGGCTTGTCTGCTCACCCGCCGGGGCGGGCGGGGCTGCGAGCTGAGGCTCAGGTTTCGGTTTTGGACGGAGCGCAGGGAGAGGACTGGGGTTGGCGGCTTGAACAAAGTGAAGGGGTTAGTGCACCACGACTAGCCGGGAGGGAGTTTGGGGAAAAGCCTGCACCTGCCGAAGAGGCAAGAGACTTTTTCTTCCCTCTTTGTTTCCTGGTGCGCGAGGAGAGGGGTTTAAGAGCGCTGCTTAAAGGAACTCCAGAGACGGGCGCGAGCCGCGGCAAAAAGCGCGAACCCCAGAGACGGGCGTGAGCCGCGGCAAAAAGCGCAAACCCCAGAGACGGGCACGAGCCGCGGCTAAAAGCGCGGACCCCAGAGACGGGCGGGAGACGCTAAGGCTGCTGCTGCCGCCACCAAGGGGCCTGAGTGCGAGCACAGGTCACTCTCCACACCCCTCTTCCGCGGAGCCTGTGCAGCCTGCCACTGCCAGGTTCCCGGGATCCAGGGACAACTTCCCCAGGAGAACACACGGCGGGCCTCAGGCTGGTGCAACGTCACGCCGGCCTCTGCCGAAACGTCATGCTGCCTCTGATGCCGCAGGCCTGCCCCGCACGCAGTGCCCCTCCTTCCCCCCACCCCACCCCCGGCCTGAGTGAGCCGGAGCCCCCGAATCAGCGGCTCCTTTAACCCCGTCCTGTCTGAGCAAAAAACAGACGCCCTCCAGCGACCTACACGCAGAGGCAGGGCCAAATCCAAAGCTGAGCTCCTGTGAGCTGTGAGAACAAAGAAGAGAAAGGGAAATCTCTCCCAGTAGCCTCAGACGCAGCGGATTAAAGCTCCACAATCAACTTGATATACCCTGCATCTGTGGAATACCTGAATAGACAAGGAATGATCCCAAATTGAAGAGGTGGAATTTAGGAGCGAGATCTATGATTTTTTTCCCTTTTCCTCTTTTTGTGAATGTGTACGTGTATGCTTCTGTGTGAGATCTTGTCTGTATACTCTTGCTTCCACCATTTGTCCTAGGGCTCTATCCATCCATGGTTTTTTTTAAAAATTTTTTTTCTTAATAATTAATTTTAATTGTAATAACTTTATTATACTTTACCTTCGTTCTTTCTTTCTTTCCTTCCTTCCTTCCCTCCTTTAGACAACGAATCACCCCAAATTGAGGAGGTGGTCTCTGAGAGCAAGGTTTATGATTTTCCCCCTTTACCTCTTTTTGTGAAGGTGTATGTGTATGCTTCTGTGTAAGATTTTCTCTGCATAGCTTTGCTTCCAACATTTGTCCTAAGGTTATATCCGTCCTTTTTTTCTCTAAATATTTTTTAATTCAATAACTATATTATACTTTATTTTATTTTTACTGTATCTTCTCTCTTTCTGTCTTTTTTCCTTCTTTCCCTCCTTCCTTCCTTCCTTCCTCCCTCCCTCCCTCCCTTCTTTCCTTCTTTGCTTCTTTCTTCCTTCCTTCCTTTCCTCCTTTCCTTCTTTCTTTCCTCATACTTCTACTAATTGTCTCTAATTTTTCTGCCTATTATTCTGAGCTGTGTGGATGAAAGGCTCTTGGTGCTCCAGCCAGGAGTCAGGGCTCTGCCTCTGAGGTAGGAGAGCCAACTTCAGGACACTGGTCAACAAGAGACCTCCCAGCTCCACATAATATTAAACGGCGGAAATCTCCCAGAGACCTCCATCTTAACACCAGCACCCAGCTTCACTCAACGACCAGCAAGCCACAGTGCTGGACAACCTATGCCAAACAACTAGCAAAACAGGAACACAACCCCACCCATTAGCAGAGAGGCTGCCTAAAATCATAATAAGGCCACAGACACCCCAAAACACACAGCCAGACGTGAATCTGCCCACTAGAGAGACAAGATCCAGCCTCATCCACCACAACACAGGCAATAGTCCCCTCCACCAGGAAGCCTACACAACCCACTGAAACAACCTTAGCCACTGGAGACAGACATCAAAAACAACGGGAACTACGAACGTGCAGCCTGCAAAAAGGAGACCCCAAACACAGTAAGATAAGCAAAATGAGAAGACAGAAAAACACACAGCAGATGAAGGAGCAAGATAAAAATGCACCAGACCTAACAAATGAAGAGGAAATAGGCAGTCTACCTGAAAAAGAATTCAGAATAATGATAGTAAGGATGATCCGAAATCTTGGAAGTAGAATGGACAAAATGCAAGGAACAGTTAACAAGGACCTAGAAGAAATAAAGATGAAACAAGCAACGATGAACAACACAATAAATGAAATTAAAAGTACTCTAGATGGGATCAATAGCAGAATAACTGAGGCAGAAGAACGGATAAGTGACCTGGAAGATAAAATAGTGGAAATAACTACTGCAGAGCAGAATAAAGAAAAAAGAATGAAAAGAACTGAGGACAGTCTCAGAGACCTCTGGGACAACATTTAACGCACCAACATTCCAATTATAGGGGTTCCAGTAGAAGAAGAGGAAAAGAAAGGGACTGAGATAATATTTGAAGAGATTATAGTTGAAAACTTTCCTAATATGGGAAAGGAAATAGTTAATCAAGTCCAGGAAGCACAGAGAGTCCCATACAGGATAAATACAAGGAGAAATACGCCATATTAATCAAACTGTCAAAAATTAAATACAAAGAAAGCATATTAAAAGCAGCAAGGGAAAAACAACAAATAACACACAAGGGAATCCCCATAAGGTTAACAGCTGATCTCTCAGCAGAAACCCTACAAGCCAGAAGGGAGTGGCAGGACATACTGAAAGTGATGAAGGAGAAAAACCTGCAACCAAGACTACTCTACCCAGCAAGGATCTCATTCAGATTTGATGGAGAAATTAAAACCTTTACAGACAAGCAAAAGCTGAGAGAGTTCAGCACCACCAAACCAGCTTTACAACAAATGCGAAAGGAACTTCTCTAGGCAAGAAACACAAGAGAAGGAAAAGACCTATAATAACGAACCCAAAACAATATAGAAAATGGGAATAGGAACATACATATCGATAATTACCTTAAATGTAAATGGACTAAATGCTCCCACCAAAAGACACAGATTGGCTGAATGGATACAAAAACAAGACCCTTATATATGCTATCTACAAGAGACCCACTTCAGACCTAGAGACACATACAGACTGAAAGTAAGGGCATGGAAAAAGATATTCCATGCAAATGGAAACCAAAAGAAAGCTGGAGTAGCAATTCTCATATCA
Source organism: Delphinapterus leucas (assembly GCF_059928025.1). Lineage (NCBI taxonomy): Eukaryota > Metazoa > Chordata > Mammalia > Artiodactyla > Monodontidae > Delphinapterus > Delphinapterus leucas. The sequence continues at coordinate 78,906,573 of NC_143150.1, read as the reverse complement.
GACAAAATAGACTTTAGAATAAGGACTATTACAAGAGACAAAGAAGGACACTACATAATGATCAAGGGATCGATCCAAGAAGAAGATATAACAATTGTAAATATTTATGCACCCAACATAGGAGCACCTCAATACATAAGGCAAATACTAACAGCCATAAAAGGGGAAATTGACAGTAACACATTCATAGTAGGGGACTTTAACACCCCACTTTCACCAATGGACAGATCACCCAAAATGAAAATAAATAAGGAAGCACAAGCTTTAAATGATACATTAAACAAGGTGGACTTAATTGGTATTTATAGGACACTCCATCCAAAAACAACAGAATACAAATTTTTCTCAAGTGCTCATGGAACATTCTCCAGGATAGATCATATCTTGGGTCACAAATCAAGCCTTGGTAAATTTAAGAAAATTAAAATTGTATCAAGTATCTTTTCCGACCACAACGCCATGAGACTAGATATCAATTACAGGAAGAGATCTGTAAAAAATACAAACACATGGAGGCTAAACAATACACTACTTAATAATGAAGTGATCACTGAAGAAATGACAAATAACATACAAGGGAACTCCCATAAGTTTAACAGCTGATCTTTCAGCAGAAACTCTGCAAGCCAGAAGGAAGTGGCAGGATATATTTAAAAGGATGAAAGGGAAAAACCTACAAACAAGATTACTCTACCCAGCAAGGATCTCATTCACATTCAATGGAGAAATTAAGATCTTTACACACAAGCAAAAGCTAAGAGAATTCAGCACCACCAAACCAACTTCACAGCAAACGCTAAAGGAACTTCTCTACGCAGAAAAGACAAGAGAAGGAAAACACCTACAATAGCAAATCCAAAGCAATTAAGAAATGGTAAGAGGAACATAAATATCGATCAATACTTTAAACAAAAATGGATTAAATGCTCCAACCAAAAGACACAGATTGGCTGAATGGATACAAAAACAGGACGTGTATATATCCTGTCAGTAAGAGACCCACTTCAGACCTAGGGACACATACAGACTGAAAGTGAGAGGATGGAAAAAAATATTCCATGCAAATGGAAATCAAAAGAAAGCTGGAATAGAAATTCTCATATCATACAAAATAGATTTTAAAATAAACACTATTACAACAAAGAAGGATACTACATAATGATCAAAGAATCAATCCTACAAAAAGATATAACAATTGCAAATATTTATTAGGCCAACATAGGAGCACGTCAATGTATAAGGCAAATGCTTACAGCCTTAAAAGGGGAAATTGATAGTTACACAATAATAATAGAGGACTTTAACACCGCATTCTCACCAATGGAGATATTATTCAAAATGAAAATAAATAAGGAAACACAAGCTTTTAATGGCACATTAAGCAAGATGCACTTAATTCATATTTATAGGACATTCCATCCAAAAACAAGAGAATACACTTTCTTCTCAAGTGCTCAACGAACATTCTCCAGGATGAATCCTATCTTGAGTCACAATTCAAGCCTTGGTAAATTTAAGAAAACTGAAATCGTATCAACTATCTTTTTTGACCACAACTATGATATCTCTAGCTATGAGACTGGATATCAATTACAGGGAAAAAAACTGTAAAAAACACAAACACATGGAGGATAAACAATGTGCTACTAAATAACCAAGAGATCACTGAAGATATCAAAGAGGAGATCGAAAAATATCTAGATACTAATGACAATGAAAACACGATGATCCAAAACCTATGGGATGCAGCAAAAGCTGTTATAAGAGGGAAGTTTATAGCTATACAATCCTACTTCAAGAAACAAGAAAATTCTCAAATAAACAACCTAACATTCCACGTAAAGCAATTAGAGAAAGAAAAACAAAAGAAACCCAAAGTTAGCAGAAAGAAAGAAACCATAAAATAAGGTCAGAATAACTGAAAAAGAAAAGAAGAATATGATAGCAAAGATCAATAAAACTAAAAGCTGGTTCTTTGAGAAGATAAACAAAATTGATAAACCATTAGCTACACTCACCAAGAAAAAGAGTGAGAAGGCTCAAATCAACAGAATTAGAAATGAAAAAAAGTAATAACTGACACTGCAGAATTACAAAGGATCATGAGAAATTACTACAAGCAACTATATGCCAATAAAATGCACAACCTGGAAGAAATGGACATATTCTTAGAAAACACAAACTTCTGATACTGAACCAGGAAGAAACAGAAAATATAAACAGATGAATCAGAAGCACTGAAATTGAAACTGTGATTAAAAATCTTTCAGCAAAAAAAAAGCCCACAACCGGATGGCTTCACAGGCGAATTATATCAAACATTTAGAGAAGAGGTGACACCTATCCTTCTCAAACTCTTCCAAAATATAGCAGAGCGAGGAACACTCCCAAACTCATTCTACGAGGCCAGCATCACCCTGATACCAAAACAAGACAAAGATGTCACAAAGAAAGAAAACTACAGGCAAATATAACTGATGAACATAGATGCAAAAATCCTTAACAAAATACTAGCAAACAGAATCCAACAGCACATTAAAAGGACCATACACCATGATCAAGTGGGGTTTATACAAGGAATACAAGGATTCTTCAGTATATGCAAATAAATCAATGTGATATACCATATTAACAAGCTGAAGGCTAAAAACCATATGACCATTTCAAAAGATGCAGAAAAAGCTTTTGACAAAATTCAACACCGATTTATGATAAAAGGCCTCCAGAAAGTAGACATAAAGGGAAGTTACCTCAACATAATAAAGGCCATATATGACAAACCCACAGACAACACTGTTCTCAATGGTGAAACTGAAACAATTTCCACAAAGATCAGAAACAAGACAAGTTTGCCCACTCTCACCACTATTATTCAATATAGTTTTGGAAGGTTTAGCCACAGCAATTTAGAGAAGGAAAAGAAGTAAAAGGAATTCAAATTGGAAAAGAATTAAAACTGTCACTGTTTGCAGATGACATGATACTATTCATAGAGAATCCTAAAGATGCCACCAGAAAACTACTAGAGCTAATCAATGGATTTGGTAAAGTAGCAGGATACAAAATTAATGCACAGAAATCTCTTGCACCCCTATACACTAATGATGAACAATCTGAAGAGAAACTAAGGAAACACTCCCCTTTACCATTCCACCAAAATAATAAAATACCTAGGAATAAACCTACCTAAGGAGACAAAATACCTGTATGCAGAAAACTATAAGATACTGATAAAAGAACTAAAATATGATACAGATGGAGAGATATACCATGTTCTTGGATTGGAAGAATCAACACTGTGAAAATGACTATACTACCCAAAGCCATCTACAGATTCAATGCAATCCCCATCAAACTACCAATGGCATTTTTCACAGAAGTAGAACAAAAAATTTCACAATTTTTATGGAAACACAAAAGACCCTGAACAGCCAAAGCAATCTTGGGAAGGAAAAACGGAGCTGAAGGAATCAGGCTCCCTGGCTTCAGGCTATACTGCAAAGCTACAGTAATCAAGACAGTATGGTACTGGCAGAGGAACAGAAATAGAGATCAATGGAACAGGATAGAAATCCCAGAGATAAACCCACACACATTTGGTCACCTTATCCTTGATAAAGGAGGCATGAATATACAAAGGAGTACATACAGGATCTTCAATATGTTGTGCTCGGAAAACTGGACAGCTACACATAAAAGAATGAAATTAGATCACTCCATGACACCATACACAAGAATAAACTCAAAATGCATTAAATACCTAAATGTATGTCCAGACACTATAAAACTCTTACAGTAAAACAGGCAGAATACTCTATGACATAAATCACAGCAACATCCTTTTTGATCCACCTCCTAATGAAATGGAATTAAAAACAAAAATAAACAAATGGGACCTAATGAAACGTAAAAGCTTTTACACAGCAAAGTAAACCATAAACAAGATGAAAAGACAACCCTCAGAATGGAAGAAAATATTTGCAAATGGAGCAACTGACAAAGGATTAATCTCCAAAATATATAAGCAGCTCATGCAGCTCAATATCAAACAAACAAACAACCCAATCCAAAAATAGGCAGAAGACCTAAATAGACATTTTCTAAAGAATATATACAGATTGCCAACTAACACTTGAAAGGATGCTCAACATCACTAATTGTTAGAGTAATGCAACTCAAAACTGTAATGAGGTATCCCCTCACACCAGTCAGAATGGCCATCATCAAAAAATCTACAAACAATAAATGCTGGAGAGGGTGTGGAGAAAAGGGAACCCTCTTGCACTGTTGGTGGGAATCCAAATTGATACAGCCACTATGGTGAACAGTATGGAGGTTCCTTAAAAATCTAAAAATAGAACTACCATACGATGCAGCACTACTGAGCATATACCCTGAGAAACCCTTAATTCAAAAAGAGTCATATACCACAATGTTCATTGCAGCTCTATTTACAATAGCCCAGACACAGAAGCAACCTAAGTGTCCATCGACAGAGGAATAGATACAGAAGATGCGGCACATATATACAATGGAATATTACTCAGCCATAAAAAGAAATGAAATTCCGTTTTTTATAGTGAGGTGGATGGACCTAGAGTCTGTCATACAGAGTGAAGTAAGCCAGAAAGAGAGAAACAAATACCGTATGCTAACACATATTTATGGAATCTAAAAAAAAAGAAAAAGGTTCTGAAGAACCTAGGGGCAGGAGAGGAATAAAGACACAGACGTAGAGAATGGACTTGAGGCCACCAGGAGGGTGAATGTTAAGCTGGGTTGAAATGAGAGAGTGGCATGGACTTACATATACTCCCAAATGTAAAACTGATTACATTTGATTACATTGATTACACATAGCATACATGTGCTATGTGGGAAGCAGCCGCATAGCACAGGGAGATCAGCTTGTGCTTTGTGACCACCTAGAGGGGTGGTATAGGGAGAATGGAAGGGAGATGCAAGAGGGAGGAGATATGGGGATATATGTATAAATATAGCTGATTCACTTTGTTATAAAGCAGAAACTAACACACCATTGTAAAGCAATTATACTCCAATAAAGATATTAAAAGAAAACAAAACTGAAATACCAGAAAGTCATTAAATTTACTGTCTTTTTATGATAGTAAAAAGCTGGAAATGAAGAATCAACAATTCAGAAATACCACTTAAATTCCCTATGCAGAAAAGTTATCATAGCAGGCCTGACTGCTGTCCTTGGAAAGGCCAACTTGCAAGGTTGCCCCTTGGCTGATGCCTGTGAGCTTGAATTTTGGAAAGGTTCCCTCCATTCCATAACTGATAAAAGTGACTCACTGTGCCTAAACTGTACAAACAATTTGGCTTATGCTAAATACTTGCTTTCCTTGTGAGCATCTAGAACTTTGGTATACACCAAGCAGAGTGCTTATGTGACCAGCCCCCAGTAAAAATCCTGGCACTGATTCTCCAATGAGCTTCTCTAATAAACAACACTTTTCACATGTTGTCACAAGTTGTTGCTAGAGGAGTTAAAGCATGTCCTATGTGACTCCACTGGGAGAGGACTCTGAAGCTTGTGCCTGGTTTTCTCCAGACTTCACCCCTTTTCCCTTTGCTGATTTTGCTTTCTATCCTTTCACTGTAATAAATCACACTCACAAGTATGACTATATGCCAGGTCCTGAGAGTCCTCCTACTGAATCAATGCGCTTGAGGGATGGTCTTGGGGACCCCCAACACATTCCCAAACTTCTATATTTGGCTCAGAGCTCTTTCTTGAGACCTAGACTCAAATGCTTGATATCAAATACCTGATATGTCTTTAATCACCTTGTATTCAATCTAAAACTGAAGACACTGTCTGTCCTTCTTCTTATGCTCCTTATCTTGCTAACATATCCATAACCACTTGGGTCACCTAAGCCAGAAACCAGGAAACCTGGGATGCATACTAAACTTCTCCCTCTTTCTCCCAACCACATTAATGTGTCACCAGGTTCTTTTAATTCTACCACCTAAATATCTCTTAAAACCATCTCCTCCTCTCCATCCACAGTCATTGCCTTAGTTCAGGTTCTCATCACTTCTCATATCATTCTCCTGCATTCTTAGCTCCAGCAAACCAATTCTCCATACCAAAACCAATGTCATCTTTCTAAAATAAAAATATACTTACAGCCCTTTCCAGCTTAAAATAAATACTTTTGTGGTTGCTCTCTTCAGGATAATGTTCAAATTCTTCAGTCTAGCCACGAAGCCTTTCATGATCTGAGTTCACTTACTGACCTCTTTCCTTCTCTCCCTGCGTAAGTTAGGATAGAATTCCTTCTCCAGGCTATTACCCAATGAATAAGGCTGTTTCTGGCTTCCCAGTCTGATTTCCATATTCTTCATCTATGCTCCCTATGCTTTAGACTATGAGAACTCTGACTCGGTGTTTTGAGTGCACTAGTTATTTAATAAAAGCTTGTTGAATTGCTGAATGTTGAATGAAAAGGAGAGAACATGAGTTGTTTTTTCCCTTTTTTAAAAAATTTGTTTGCTGGTATTCTTCTGTTTTAATTAAATGAACCAAAAGAAAGTAACAATGAAAAAATTACCTCATAGTTTCTGTTGGCGTCTGTTATGGTCCAGTACCTGTTGGGAACTCCCATACGTCCAAAGTCTGATATTGGGTCAATCAGCTTCAATCCATTTTCCCTCATCTCTTTTGAGGATTTTGGATTGTAAGAAAAAGCATACAGATCTTCATGTAATTCTAGAGAAGAAAGATAGGCATGAAAACAAAGTAATAATGAGTGAAACTTAATACCAAATAGTGCAAAAGAGCCTAGATTTTCTTCTCTCTAAGGGAATGTTTGTCAACAGCCCCTGAAAAGGACAATAGTTTGTGTACAAGGTTGCTTTTATTTGTATACAAGGCATAAGAACTGAAATGTTGCTTCAGAGTCTTCTTTTAAAAATATTTAAATTTATATGATACCAATACAAAGCAGGAACATTCTGCCTGGTTTCCTGTGAATTGTTGGATAATGGACTGAACTCAAGCTTCCAGGTTTCACATGCTAAGAAAGTGGTCCTTACCATAAGTTTTTAACAGAACTTCAATGTCCCAATTGCACTGTTTGTTGTAACATACTGCAAAACATTAACAGTGTTCTTGCATTCTACTCTTCAGGTCAATACCTGATTCTGGCTGATAAATGGCCATTTCTTCTCTTCTTCCGGTCAACCCCACTTCCTCCCTTCACAAAGTTCAACACGTAATCAATAACTCATTTGACCAACTTATGTGGCAGTAACTTTTCCAGAGATGGATGGAGTCTTCCAGAGCCTTTTACAAAGTGTTGGGCCAGCTAACAGATAGCCTCTGTCAATAGAGCACCAGCAAATTCTGAGAAATTGTTCTGGGAAAAGGGTAGAAGAAAATGGGGAGGGAAATGTAATTTTAATCCACAGACTAGGACATTAGTCCACAGACTAAAATCAGAGGAGGCTGATGGGTTAGCAACCTGGAGTTGGGGCTGGAAGATGAGAGGGTGAGGCTGGAGGAAGCAGGGATAACTGCATTAAGGACTCTGATAAACTTCCCTAGTTTGCTAGTTGGAACTAAAAGTAGGGGTAGGAACAATAGGCCAAACATAAATCTTGCAGGACAACAGTAAACAAATTTTGCTCCAAAGCAGTCTTACTTCCTGAAGTGTTGAAAAATTTACAAGTTGATACTTAAGAGGAAAGAGGGAAAGTGAAGGAAATAACAGCTGTTAAACATCTACTATATACCAAGTACAGAGTAAAAATGCACACATGCATTTAAACCTCAAAACAACCACCACAGGGACCTTATACTATCATTATTTTTACAGGTAAGGAAGCTGAGTTCAAAGGTTATGTATCTTGTCCAAATATCATGGAACTGTAAGAGGCAAAACCCAGATTCAAACTCTGCTCTATTTAACTCCATAACCAATGATCTTTCCATTATGCCATTCTGGGAGAAAAATTACAATGGTTTTAGATAAAAAATACTATCATAACGACCTAGCTGAGAAAGCTTTAACAGTGAAATGTAAACCTCATGGCACACAACGTCAGATTCTAAAACAAAGTGGGCCACCCGGAAGTTCTTACAGCGGAGGATCAGGGGACAACCCAGGCTAGTGATGGACAACTTCTCCACAGTGGCAATATGATGCAGTGCAATCTACAAAACAGAAAAGAACCAAAATAATTCACAGACATGCACTAGATCTATCACTCTCAGTGTGCCTGACTCTCAGTAACAGTAACAGCATGGCCAGAGATGTGATCACATCTACAGCCTACAACCATCCTTTGTAAGGTACAACTGGGTTTCTTTTAAATGGAAGTAAATAGTGGTAAAGCAATGAAAAGCAAATTACGATATTATAAAACTTACTTCTCCTTAGGGATATAAGGTTAAGAGATTTACGGGGCAATTGTGGTGAACTGGCTCAGAACAAATGGCTTCTAGCATGCTGTGGTGGAGTTTAAAAATCATAGTAGAATGATTGTCAGAGAGGAAAATAGAACTTCCTTTTGTTCTAACAAATTACTAATTAAAATGATTAATAATTGGTATTGTGCTTTACTGCTCATGAGGTAGTCCATAATCATTAACTATTTAATCCCTGTAACAACACTTTTGACGTATAATCATCCCATTTCAGGAATGAAGAAAGCAAAGCTCTGAGAAGTGAACTCTTCATCAGAGGCCACACAGCCAAAAAGTGGCACAAACAGGATTTGAACCATGGCAGTCTAACTTTGTTCAGGATTATTTCTCTAGAAATTCTAAACTCTAGTCCTGGAATTAGGATTTAACTAGAAATATTACAGGGAAAATATCTCTTCCACATTTTAGACTCTAGTGACAGTAAAGCAAAGAATGAAATGGGGGAAATTTTTACCTAAGTGACTAAGGGAATGAGTGGAGACTGTAAGACTAAGGACTAAAGGAACTATACATAAGCACCGTACTGCAGTTAATAAAGTTGTTCCCCATGGGAGTACAGGTTAATAATTCAGATTTTTTAAAAAATGAAGGATTATTAAATTTTTAGTCTCATCATTCCTGCTCATGCTGATGCCAGCAAAAAAGAAATGCATGGAAAGGTAACCGGTACAAGAAACTGTATACAAATAATACAAGTCTCTCTTTATAATTTCAAAAAGCCATGGGATCATGGTTTTACATTTTAGTCTTTGATGTTCTCCTCCTATCTGTGTCTCTGATGTTTCCTACAACTAGAGCCTGAATGTACTCTTTTCATTCTCTGGACTCCCTGTCCTGTGCCTGGAATGGCCTTCCGATCATCATTGTCTTTTCTTTTCTTCCATCTCACACAGTCTATGCCCCAGCTCCCATTTATTTGGAAAAGAAATCTCTTCCTGAAAATCTTTCAATCATATCCATCATCTAAGAATGGGGTAGATGTAGGGACTATTCACATATTCTGAGAAGGAATTTTCCATCTTAATTTCTGTCTTAACTATTCTGTCAAACTCAATTCCTGTTATGGCAGTTTTGAAGGGTCATAAAAACTACTGATAATGTAACAGGAATTAATGTATCAAATTTCAAGAAAATCAAAGCCCTGTTGATCAATATGGGAGACCTGTGTTTGGGTAGTAAAACAGTGATCATCGAGATCAGGTGCCAGGCAAAAACTGGTGAATTGGAAAGAGGCGGAAAGTGAAGCAGACTAAGGATGGAAAGAGCTTCATTAATAGTACTAATTGGGTAAATATGCCTCCCTTGACATATAGAAATAATTAACATAAGTTCTCCCTTCCTGATCTAGTCCATTAGGTTTGAAATAATATCCAGTAGAAACAAATCTGGAGACATGTGCTGTCTGTAAATGCAGGTAGAAAGGGGAAAGTCTCATGGTACAGTACTAAAGAACTGGTTCCCAAACTGTTAGAAATGGAAGAGTCCTTACTAATTATATAATCTAACAACCTCATTTTACATATGAGGAAACTGAAGCCCAGAGAGCAAGAGTAACTTACCCAAGGTCACATAGCCAGTTAGTGCACGACTGAGTCTAGCTAGAATGAACTCTCCTGATCCCTCTTTTCTCATTCCTTTCATCATACCAAAGTGAACAAGATACAATGTCATATGGGGAAAGCTCATGGTGTTTTTAAAAAGGAAGTATTAAAATGCTTCTTTCAAATGTATATTCTGTTTAATTCATTTTATACTTATATAATCGTATCTATCATGTGCCAAACACTGTTTTAAGCATTTACAACGTTAACTTTTTTATTCCATAGCCAGGTATTATTTCCTCTGTTTTATAGATGAGGGAAGTGAGCCTCAGATAAGTTAAATAACTTGCCCAAGGTTACAAAGGTAGTAAATGTTGAAGCTGGGATTTCACCTTAAGCAGACTGGCTCTAGAGTCTGTGATCTTAATCACTATGCTATGCCATATACCAGAAGCATGTTTTACTTGTTACAGAGGACTAAGAATAAGTCTGGCTAATGATTAAGATTAAATGGTCCTACTTTAGGATGAGGTAGGCATAAAGTAACATTAGCGGTGCTAAACTAATTAGACAACATTGTTTAAAGGTATAACAAAACACACACACACACACACACACACACACACACACACACACACACACACCACCCTGTCTTAGGTCAGAGTGTTGGTCTAAATTATTGATACCCAAAATGTAGTCCATGTGCCACCAGCATCACCTGAGAGCACTTTAGAAATTTAAAATCTGAGGCCTGAGATTCTGCATTTTTAACAAGCTCCCAGGCGATACACATGTTCTTGGTTTTTGGACCACATTTTATGGGTAGCAAGGCTTTAAATTACTTCGGGATGCTTACCAAGTAAGCTCAGAAAATGAGCAGATACTACTTTACCTAAAAATATTGAGGAAAAGTCCCATGTAGCTTAAGATGACTATAGTCAACAACTTGAGGGACGAGAAATCATATGATTCAATCTCTGAAAAGACCCCCCCCAGAATAGATTCTTTAAAGAAAAGGTTTTACAGCAATTTAACTGTTAACTGAAATTTAACCATTTTAGAAAGCATGTATACATAACTCTTCCAGACCCTTTGATATTTCGTCTCATGAACATACCCATGTCTCTTTTCGGGCTGCACCAGAAGCCTCCACATAGATCAGGTGGGTTGCAGTAAGATATAGACTCCCATTAGCTGGTTTCTTACCTACATAATGATCCAGTAATTTCACATTTTCTACCTGTTATATGAGGGGGGAGAAAAACACTGATTAAGTTATCAACTCACCACCTGTGATTAAAGTGGTGTAATTCAAAGCAAGATAAATGCTGTTAATTTGCTATAAAACTTCTTTGAGGCTTTCTAGGTCCTGTCAAAGTGGCAAACTGGTATGATCTGTGTTTCCTTTTCCTAAATCAGCCCTGAAGAAACTATAAAAGTGAGAGGGAAACGTGGATTCTAAGAAGGATTAAAATTCTAGATGATGTTACTATGATGGGGTAGAAGTGTGTGGAAGATAAATAGGACATAAGAGCCTGCTGAGGTACTAATCCTGTTAGAGGGAAGTGGCAGTTACTGTATGTGGAAAAATCAATAGGTGTAAATAACGTGAGATTAGATCTTAAGTTAAAGGGCAAGAAAGTAGAGTATATAATTTTCTAAAAAGCAGGAGAAAACTTGATCTATCCAGTGGAAAGTAGGAATGAAAAAAAAGAAGCAAGCAAACAAACAAACAAAAAACCAAAAAGAGTACCATAAATGGAAAGCATAAAATTAAATGCCAGAAATAAGTCCCAATATAAGAGAAATAAAAAATGTACACAAATTAAACTTACCAGTTAAAAGACAGACTTACAGACTGAATTAAAACAAATACTCAACAATATTCAGTCTAGAAGATTATACCTAAAATAAAGAGATGTAAATAAGTTGAAAATAAAAAGATAGAAAAGATATACTAGACAAATGTGAACAAAGCTTGAGTAGATTTAATATCTGACAAAATAGAATCAAGAGACAAAGAACAACAGGACAAGAAAATATATTTATCATAAATATATATGCATCTTATAAGAAGTTTCAAAATACATCTGGCTTGATGTACTTGCTTGTAGCAGAGCTGCAGAGAGAAAAGAAACACTTGGATACTTTAACACTTTAGTAGGAATTGATAGATCAAGCATACAAAAATAAAAAACAAAAATGAATAGAGATACAGTATACTTGCACAGTACAACTACAAAGTTCAAGCTATTAGATATACAGAGAACACTATATCCAACAAATGAAGAACATAAAGTCATTCAAGACAACTAATAGAACATTTCTAAAAAGACATCATGATAATGGCTGTAAAGGAAGCCTCAATAAATTCTAAAGGTTCAATATCATACAGTCTACATTCTCCAACCATGACACAACGACATTAGAAATTAATAACAAAAAAATAGGCAAAGTTAGCATATGTTTGGAAACAAAATAGCATATTATTAAATTAACCTTGGGTTAAAAGGAAATCATAAATAAAATTAATAAATATTTAGAAGTGAATAATAATAAAAACACAACAAATGAAAATTTGTGGGGCAGAGCTAAAGCAGAACTAAGAAGAAATTTATACCTTTAAGTACACTTATCATTAAAGAAGAAACATTGATAAACTAGTTAAGCATTCAATGCAATGAAGAAAGCAAAAGAACAGAGAAACAAGGAATACAACGGACAGAAATTAAAAAGCAGAGAATTGCCCCCCCCCACATACACACACACACCAAAAAAAAAAAACAACAGAAAAGACGAACAAAACTAGAATTTACTTATTTAAAAAGGTTAATAGATCTTCTTAAATTAATTTTTATTGGAATATGGTTGCTTTACAATGTTGTGTTAGCCTCCACTGCACAACAAAATGAATCAGCCGTATACATACAGATATCCCATCCCTTTTGGACTTCCCTCCCATTTAGGTAGAGTTCCCTGTGCTATAGATTATGTTCCCAAGAGTTGTCTATTTTATACATAGTATCAATAATGTATATGTGTCACTCCCAGTCTCCCAATTCCTCCCACTGCACACCTTTCCCCATTGGGATCCATACATTTGTTCTCTACGTCTGTGTCTCTATTTCTGCTTTGCAAATAAGATCATCTATACCATTTTCCTAGATTCCACATATATGTATTATTATATGATATTTGCTTTTCTCTTTCTGACTTAACTCACTCTGTATTACACTCTCTAGGTCCATCCATGTCTCTACAAATGACCCAATTTCATTCCTAAATGTTAATACATCTTTGACAAGACTGATCAGGGAAAAAAGGGAAAAGAGGCAAATACACAAGCTACAGAATGAAAAAGGGAAGACAATGTAACAAATTTCTTTAAATGAGAGTATTATGAACAATATGCTAATAAATTGAAAAACATATGTGAAGTGAAAAAATTCCAAGGAAAATACCTCAGTATGACTTATTAGTGAATTCTACCAAATTTCCAAGAAACAAACTACCTTATCCAATTGATTCCAGTTATTAGAAAAAGAATGATAGTCTATTTTATGTACGAGGCTAGCATAATCTTGATTCTAAAACCAAACAGACAGCTATAACAAATGAAAATTTATACCCATTTCACTTAAGAAATGTAGATGCAAAAAAATCCAAATAAAAATTTAGTGAATCAACAGTATATTTTTAAAAATACATTTGATCAAGTAAATTTAACTCAAGAAAGCAAAGATAGTTCAACATTGGAAAACTTCAATGGAAAACATCACATTAACAGATTAAAAGAGAAAAATCAAATGCTTTATCTCAATTAATAGAGAAAAATACTTTTGAGTTCACTTCTATTTATGATAGCTCTTAGTGAATTAGGAACTGAAGTAAACATCCTTAACTTGGTAAAGATTATATATCAAGAGCCTACAAAGAATGTCATGTGTAATGGAGAAACTAAATGCATTAATTTAAAATCACAAAAATGACAAACTGGACCCATCTATCACTGCTACTCTTTTAGATATCCTAACCAATACAATAAGAAAAAAGAGGGGAGAAATTAAGACATGAAAGGATTGGAACTGAAGTGCTATATCTGGCACAATTTACTGGGAAGATAATTTTCCCAATAAAAAGATAACAGAAGATCTTCTACCAAGAAAAAAACAAAAGAATCAACAAACTATTAGAACTTAAATCAGAGGAATTCAGCAAGGTTGCAAGATAAAATATCAACCTACAAAAATCAAGTGTTTCTCTAAACCAGCAATAACCATTAAGAAAATACCATTCACAGTGGCAACAAACACCATGATGAATCCAGGATTTAGCTTAACCAAGCATATATGAGACTTTTACAGAGAAAACTGTAAAAGTCTAATAAGAAAACTAAAGACAACTTAAAGAAATGAAGAGACATTCATGCTCTTGGATGGGACAACTTAATTTTGTGAAGTTGGCAATTATCCCACAAATTAATCTATAAATTTAATGCAACTACAATTAAATTTCAAAGTGGATTTTCCACAAATGAATTCTAAATTTAAGTAGAAGACTATATCCATAAGTACCTAAATAAATCTTAAAAGAGAACAGTGAAGAAGGGAAGACTTGCTCTGCTAGATATTAAGATATACCCAAAGCCACGGGGTAAAAAAAAAAAAAAAAAAAAAGCTTGAAGTCCTAGTGCAACAACAGACAAATAGACCACTGATAAAGGACCATAGCTCAAAGGCAGACTCGTGTATGAATGGGTGCTTCATATAGGATAAATGTGGTACTACAAATTATGAAAAAAAGGTAAGAGTACTTATTAAATGTGTTGGGGAAACTGTATGAATACATGGAGGAAAATAAAACTACATCCCTGAAACACCATATACAAAAGTGGAATCTAGATATATCTATATGTAAGAAGTAAAACTATAAAATTACTAGAAAAAATGCAAAACACCCTAGGTCTAGAGACAGGAAAATACTTCAAAACTTAATAACAGGGCTTCCCTGGTGGTGCAGTGGTTGAGAGTCCGCCTGCCAATGCAGGGGACATGGGTTCATGCCCCGGTCCAGGAAGATCCCACATGCCATGGAGTGGCTAGGCCTGCGAGCCATAGCTGCTGAGCCTGCACGTCCAGAGCCTGTGCTCCACAACGGGAGAGGCCACAACAGTGAGAGGCCCGCATACTGCAAAAAAAAAAACAAAAAAAAAAAACTTAATAATGGAATAGAAGAAAATATATAAAATGTCTGAAATTAACAAGAGATTATTAGGGAGGAACCAAGATGGTGGAGTAGTAGGACGTGCTCGTACTCCCTCTTGTGAGAACACCAGAATCACAACTAGCTGCTGGACAATCATCGACAAGAAGACACTGGAACTAACCAAAAAAGATAGCCCACATCCAAAGACAAAGGAGAAGCCACAATGAGACGGTAGGAGGAGCACAATCACAGTAAAATCAAATCCCATAACTGGTGGGTGGGTGACTCACAGACTGGAGAACACTTATACCACAGAATTCCACCCACTGGAGTGAAGGTTCTGAGCCCCACGTCAGGCTTCCCAACCTGGAGGTCCGGCAACAGAGGAGGAATTCCTAGAGAATCAGACTTTGAAGTCCAGTGGGATTTGAGTTCAGGACTTGGACAGGACTGGGGGAAACAGAGACTCCACCCTTGGAGGACACACAAAAATTAGTGTGTACATTGGGACCCAGGGGAAGGAGCAGTGACCCCAGGGGAGACTGAAACAGACCTACGTGCTAGTGTTGGAGGGTCTCCTGCAGAGGCAGGACATGGCTGTGTATCACCATGGGGACAAGGACACTGGCAGCAGAAGTTCTGGGAAGTACTCCTTGGTGTGAGCCTTCCCAGAGTCCGCCATTAGCCCCACCAAAGAGCCAGGGTAGGTTCCAGTGTTGGATTGCCTCAGGCCAAAGGACCAAGAGGGAATGAACCCAGTCTTACGCATTAGCAGTCAACCGGATTAAAGTTTTACTGAGCTCTGCCCACCAGAGCAACAGTCAGCTCTACACACCACCAGTAACTCCCATCTGGAAACTTGCACAAGCTTCTTAGATAGCCTCATCCACCAGAGGGAAGACAGCAGGTGAAAGAAGAACTACAATTCTGCAGCCTGTGGAACAAAAACCACACTCATAGAAAGATAGAAAACATGAAAAGACAGATAGCTATGTACCAGATGAAGGAACAAGATAAAACCCCAGAAAAACAACTAAATGAAGTGAAGATAGGAAACCTTCCAGAAAAAGAATTCAGAATAATGATGGTGAAGATGATCAGATGCAAGAAATGTTTAACAAAGACCTAGAAGAATTAAAGAACAAACAAACAGAGATGAACAATACAATAACTAAAATGAAAGCTACACTAGAAGGAATCAATAGCAGAAAAACTGAGGCAGAAAAATGGATAAGTGACCTGGAAGACAGAATGGTGGAATTCACTGCTGTGGAACAGAATAAAGAAAAAAGAACGTAAAGAAATGAAGACAGCCTAAGAGACCTCTGGGACAACATTAAATGCAACAACATTCACATTATAGGGGTGCCAGAAGGAGAAGAGAGAAAGGACCGGAGAAAATATTTGGAAGAGATTATAGTCAAAAAGTTCCCTAACTTGGGAAAGGAAATAGCCACCCAAGTCCAGGAAGTGCAGAGAGTCCCATACAGGACAAACCCAAGGAGAAACACAAGGAGACACATACTAATCAAATTGGCAAAAATTAAAGACAAAGAATAATTATTGAAAGCAGCAAAGGAAAAACAACAAATAACATATAAGGGAACTCCCATAAGGTTAACAGCTGATGTCTCAGCAGAAACTCTACAAGTCAGAAGGGAGTGGCATGATGTACTTAAAGTGATGAAAGGGAAGAACCTACAACCAAGATTACTCAACCCAGCAAGGATCTCATTCAGATTTGATGGAGAAATCAAAAGCTTTATTACAGACAGAAAAAAGTTAAGAGAATTCAGCACCAGCAAACCAGCTCTGCAA
Source organism: Delphinapterus leucas (assembly GCF_059928025.1). Lineage (NCBI taxonomy): Eukaryota > Metazoa > Chordata > Mammalia > Artiodactyla > Monodontidae > Delphinapterus > Delphinapterus leucas. The sequence goes on along the minus strand of NC_143150.1, from coordinate 78,889,548 downwards.
CAAATGCTTACAGGAACGTCTCTAAGTGGGAAACACAAGAGAAGAAAAGGACCTACAAAAACAAACACAAAACAAATAAGAAAATGGTCATAGGAACATACATATTGATAATTACCTTAAATATGAATGAATTAAATGCTCCAACCAAAAGACACAGGCTTGTTGAATGGATACAAAAACAAGACCCATCAATATGCTGTCTAAAATAGACCCACTTCATATCTAGGGACACATACAGACTGAAAGTGAGGGAGTGGAAAAAGATATTCCATGAAAACTGAAACCAAAAGAAAGCTGGAGTAGCAATACGCATATCAGATAAAATAGACTTTAAAATAAAGAATGTTACAAGAGACAAGGAAGGACACTACATAATGATCAAGGGATCAATCCAAGAAGAAGATATAACAATTATAAATGTATATGTACACAACATAGGGGCACATCAATACATAAGGCAACTCCTAAAAGCTATAAAAGAGGAAATCGACAATAACACATAAATAGTGGGGGACTATAAAACCTCACTTACACCACTAGACAGATCATCGAAAATGAAAATAAATAAGGGAAAAGAAGCTTTAAATGACACAATAGACCAGATACATTTAACTGAGATTTATAGGACATTACATGCAAAAACAGCAGATTACATTTTCTTCTCAAATGCACAAAGAACTTTCTCCAGGATAGATCATGTCATGGGAAATAAATCAAGCCACAGTAAATTTCAGAGTATTGAAATCATATCAAGTATCTTTTCTTTTTTTTTTTTTCAGTTTAAGGAGAACACTATTTTTTTAACATTTTTATTGGGGTATAATTGCTTTACAATGGTGTGTTAGTTTCTGCTTTATAACAAAGTGAATCAGTTATACACATACATATGTTCCCATATCTCTTCCCTCTTGCGTCCCTACCTCCCACCCTCCCTATCCCACTAACCCAGGCGGTCACAAAGCACCAAGCTGATCTCTCTGAGCTATGCAGCTGATTCCCACTAGCTATCTACCTTACGTTTGGTAGTGTATATATGTCCATGCCTCTCTCGTGCATTGTCACAGCTCACCTTTCCCCCTCCCCATATCCTCAAGTCCGTTCTCTAGTAGGTCTGTGTCTTTATTCCTGTCTTACCCCTAGGTTCTTCATGACATTTGTTTATCTGAAATTCCATATATATGTGTTAGCATACGGTATTTGTCTTTCTCTTTCTGACTTACTTCACTCTGTATGACAGATTCTAGGTCTATCCACCTCATTAGAAATAGTTCAATTTCGTTTCTTTTTATAGCTGAGCATTATTCTATTATATATGTGCCACATCTTCTTTATCCATTCATATGTTGATGGACATTTAGGTTGCTTCCATGTCCTGGCTATTGTAAATAGAGCTGCAATGAACATTGTGGTACATGACTCTTTCTGAATTACGGTTTTCTCAGGGTATATGCCCAGTAGTGGGATTGCTGGGTCATATGGTAGTTCTATTTGTAGTTTTTTAAGGAACCTCCATACTGTTCTCCATAGCGGCTCTACCAATTCACATTCCCACCAGCAGTGCAAGAGTGTTCCCTTTTCTCCACACCCTATCCAGCATTTATTGTTTCTAGATTTTTTGATGATGGCCATTCTGACTGGTGTGAGATGATATCTCATTGTAGTTTTGAGTTGCATTTCTCTAATGATTAATGATGTTGAGCATTCTTTCTTGTGTTTGTTGGCAAGCTGTATATCTTCTTTGGAGAAATGTCTATGTAGGTCTTCTGCCCATTTTTGGATTGGGTTGTTGGTTTTTTTAATATTGAGCTGCATGAGCTGCTTGTAAATTTTGGAAATTAATCCTTTGTCAGTTGCTTCATTTGCAAATATTTTCTCCCATTCTGAGGGTTGTTTTTTGCTCTTGTTTATGGTTTCCTTTGCTGTGCAAAAGCTTTTAAGATTCATTAGGTCCATCTGTTTATTCTTGTTTTTATTTCCATTTCGCTAGGAGGTGGGTCAAAAAGGATCTTGCTGTGATTTATGTCATAGAGTGTTCTGCCTATGTTTTCCTCTAAGAGGTTGATACTTCCTGGCCTTACATTTAGGTCTTTAATCCATTTTGAGCTTATTTTTGTGTATGGTGTTAGGGAGTCATCTAATCTCATCCTTTTACATGTAGCTGTCCAGTTTTCCCAGCACCACTTATTGAAGAGGCTGTCCTTTCTCCACTGTACAATCCTGCCACCTTTATCAAAGATAAGGTGTCCATATGTGCGTGGGTTTATCTCTGGGCTTTCTATCCTGTTCCATTGATCTATCGTTCTGTTTTTGTGCCAGTACCATACTGTCTTGATTACTGTAGCTTTGTAGTATAGTCTGAAGTCAGGGAGCCTGATTCCTCCAGCTCCGTTTTTCGTTCTCAAGATTGCTTTGGCTATTCGGGGTCTTTTGTGTTTCCATACAAGTTGTGAAACTTTTTCTTCTAGTTCTGTGAAAAATGCCAGTGGTAGTTTGATAGGGATTGCATTGAATCTGTAGATTGCTTTGGGTAGTAGAATCATTTTCACAATGTTGATTCTTCCAATCCAAAAACATGGTATATCTCTCCATCTATTTGTATCATGTTTAATTTCTTTCATCAGTGTTATAATGTTCTGCATATAGCTCTTTTGTGTCCTTAGGTACGTTTATACATAGATATTTTATTCCTTTTGTTGCAGTGGTAAATGGGAGTGTTTTCTTGATTTCACTTTCAGATTTTTCATCATTAGTGTATAGGAATGCCATAGATTTCTGTGCATTAATTTTGTATCCTGCTACTTTACCAGATTCATTGATTAGCTCTAGTATTTTTCTGGTAGCATATTTAGGATTCTCTATGTATAGCATCATGTCCTCTGCAAACAGTGACAGCTTTATTTCTTATTTTCCGATTTGGATTCCTTTTATTTCCTTTTCTTCTCTGATTGCTGTGGCTAAAACTTCCAAAACTATACTGAATAAGAGTGGAGAGAGTGGGCAACCGTGTCTTGTTCCTGATCGTAGTGGAAATGCTTTCACTTTTTCACCATTGAGGATGATGTTGGCTGTGGGTTTGTTATATATGGCCTTTATTATGTTGAGGAAAGTTCCCTCTATGCCTACTTTCTGCAGGGTTTTTATCATAAATAGGTGTTGAATTTTGTCAAAAGCTTTCTCTGCATCTATTGAGGTGATCATATAGTTTTTCTCCTTCAATTTGTTAATATGGTTTATCACATTGACTGATTTGTGTATATTGAAGAAACCTTTTATTCCTGGAATAAACCCCACTTGATCATGGTGTATGATCATTTTAATGTGCTGTTGGTTTCTGTTTGCTAGTATTTTGTTGAGGAGTTTTGCATCTATGTTCATCAGTGATATTGGGCTGTAGTTTTTTTTCTTTGTGACATCCTTGTCTGGTTTATGTATCAAGGTGATGGAGGCCTCGTAGAATTAATTTGAGAGTGTTCCTCCCTCTGCTATATTTTGGAAGAGCTTGAAAGGATAGGTGTTAGCTCTCCTCTAAATATTTGACAGAATTCTCCTGTGAAGCCATCTGGTCCTGGGCTTTTTTGTGTTGGAGGATTTTTAATCACAGTTTCAATTTCAGTGCTTGTGATTGGTCTGTTCATATTTCTATTTCTTCCTGATTCAGTATTAGCAGGTTGTGCATTTGTAAGAAGTTGTCCATTTCTTCCAGGTTGTCTATTTTATTGGCACAGAGTTGTTTGTTGTAATCTCTCACGATCTTCTGTATTTCTGCATTGTCAATTGTTACTTCTCCTTTTTCATTTCTAATTCTACTGATTTGAGACTTCTCCCTTTTTCTACTGATGAGTCTAGCTAATGGTTTATCTATTTTGCTTATCTTCTCAAAGAACCAGCTTTTAGTTTTATTGATCTTTGCTATCATTTCCTTCATTTCTTTTTCATTTTTTACTGATACGATTTTTATGATTTTTTTTCCATCTGCTAACTTTGGGGTATTTTTGTTCTTCTCTCTCTAACTGCTTAGTTGCAAGGTTAGGTTGTTTATTCAAGATGTTTCCTGTTTCTTCAGGTGGCCTTGTATCGCTATAAACTACCCTCTTAGAACTGTATTTGCTGCATCCCATAGGTTTTGGGTCATTGTGTCTCCATTGTCATTTGTTTCTAGGTATTTTTTGATTTCCTCTTTGATTTGTTCCGTGATCACTTCGTTATTAAGTAGTGTATTGTTTAGGCTCCATGTGTTTGTATTTTGTACAGATCTTTTCCTGTAATTTATATCTAGTCTCATAGCGCTGTGGTCAGAAAAGATACTTGATACAATTTCAATTTTCTTAAATTTACCAAGGATTGATTTGTGACCCAAGATATGATCTATCCTGGAGAATGTTCCATGAGCACTTGAGAAAAATGTGTATTCTATTGTTTTTGGATAGAGTGTCCTATAAATATCAATTAAGTCCATCTTGTTTAATGTATAATTTAAAGTTTATTTTTCCTTATTTATTTTCATTTTGGATGATCTGTCCATTGGTGAAAGTGAGGTGTTAAAGTCCCCTACTATGAACGTGTTACTGTCGATTTCCCCTTTTATGGCTGTTAGTATTTGCCTTATGTATTGAGGTGCTCCTATGTTGGGTGCATAAATATTTACAATTGTTATATCTTCTTCTTGGATCGATCCCTTGATCATTATGTAGTGTCCTTCTTTGTCTAATAGGCTTTATTTTAAAATCTGTTTTGTCTGATATGAGTATTGAGGTGCTCCTATGTTGGGTGCATAAATATTTACAATTGTTATATCTTCTTCTTGGATCGATCCCTTGATCATTATGTAGTGTCCTTCTTTGTCTCTTCTAATAGGCTTTATTTTAAAATCTGTTTTGTCTGATATGAGTATTGAGGTGCTCCTATGTTGGGTGCATAAATATTTACAATTGTTATATCTTCTTCTTGGATCAATTGCTTGATCATTATGTAGTGTCCTTCTTTGTCTCTTCTAATAGGCTTTATTTTAAAATCTATTTTGTCTGATATAAGTATTGCTACTCCACCTTTCTTTTGGTTTCCATTTGCATGGAATATCTTTTTCCATCCCCTTACTTTCAGTCTGTATGTGTCTCTAGGTCTGAAGTGGGTCTCATGTAGACAGCATATACATGGGTCTTGTTTCAGTATCCATTCAGCCAATCTGTGTCTTTTGCAGGGAGCATTTAATCCATTTACATTTAAGGTAATTATCGATATGTATGTCCCTATTCCCATTTTGTACATTGTTTTAGGTTCATTATTGTAGGTCTTTTCCTTCTCTTGTGTTTCTTGCCTAGAGAACTTCCTTTAGCATTTGTTGTAAAGCTGGTTTGGTGATCCTGAACTCTCTCTGCTTTTGCTTGTCTGTAAATGTTTTTATTTCTCCATCAAATCTGAATGAGATCCTTGCTGGTAGAGTAATCTTGGTTGCAGGTTTTTCTCCTTCATCACTTTAAATATGTTCTGCCACTCCCTTCCGGCTTGCAGAATTTCTACTGAAATATCAGCTGTTAACCTTATGGGGATTCCCTTGTGTGTTATTTGTTGTTTTTCCCTTGCTGCTTTTTATATGCTTTCTTTGTATTTAATTTTTGACAGTTTGATTTATATGTGCCTTGGCATATTTCTCCTTGGATTTATCCTGTATGGGATTCTCTGTGCTTCCTGGACTTCATTTACTATTTCCTTTCCTATATTAGGGAAGTTTTCAACTATAATATCTTCAAATATTTTCTCACTTTCTTTTTCTCTTTTTCTTCTGGAACCCCTATAATTTGAATGTTGGTGCATTTAATGTTGCCCCAGAGGTCTCTGAGACCGTCTTCAGTTCTCTTCATTCTTTTTTCTTTATTCTGCTCTGCAGTAGTTATTTCCAGTATTTTATCTTCCAGAACACTTAACCGTTCTTTTCCCTCAGTTATTCTGCTATTGATCCCATCTAGAGTATTTTTAATTTCATTTATTGTGCTGTTCATCGTTGTTTGTTTCATCTTTAGTTCTTCTAGGTCCTTGTTAAATGTTTCTTGCATTTTCTCTATTCTATTTCCAAGATTTTGGATCACCTTTACTATCCTTATTCTGAATTCTTTTTCAGGTAGACTGACTATTACCTCTTCGTTTGTTAGGTCTGGTGGGTTTTTATCTTGCTCCTTCATCTGCTGTGTGTTTTTCTGTCTTCTCAGTTTGCTTATATTACTGTGTTTGGTGTCTCCTTTTTGCAGGCTGCAGGTTCTTAGTTCTCGTTGATTTTGGTGTCTGTCCCCTGTGGCTAAGGTTGGTTCAGTGGATTGTGTCAGCTTCCTGGTGATGGGGACTAGTGCCTGTGTTATGCTGGATGAGGGTGGATCTTGTCTCTCTGGTGGGCAGGTCCAGGTCTTGTGGTGTGTTTTGGGGTGTCTGTGGACTTACTATTATTGTAGGCAGCCTCTCTGCTAATGGATGGGGTTGTGTTCCTGTTTTGCTAGTTGTTTGGCATAGGGTGTCCAGCACTGTACTTGCTGGTCGTTGATTGAAGATGGGTGCTGGTGTTGAGATTGAGATCTCTGGGATATTTTCACATTTGATATTATGTGGAGCTGGGAGGTCTCTTGTTGACCAGAGTCCTGAAGTTGGCTCTCCCACCTCAGAGGCACAGCATTGACTCTTGGCTGCAGCACCAAGAGCCTTTCATCCACACAGCTCAGACTAAAAGTGAGAAAAAGTAGAGAGAAAGAATTACTAGAAGTAGGAAGAAAGAACAAAAGAAAGGAGGAAAGGAAGGAAGGAGGGAAGGAAGAAAGAAGAAGCAAAGAATGAAAGAAGGCAGGGATGTACGGAGAGAAGCTGGGAGGAAGGAAGGAAGGAAGGAAGGAAGGAGGGAGGGAAGGAAAAAAAGAAAGAAAGAAGATAAAGGAAAATATAATAAAGTTATTAAATTAAAAATAATTATTAAGAAAATAAATTTTAAAAAAAACAGACAAATAGAACCTTAGGACAAATGGTGGAAGCAAAGCTATACAGAGAAAATCTGATACAGAAGCATACACTCTCACAAAAAGAGGAAAAGGGGAAAGAATCATAAATCTTGCTCATGTATTCCACAGATGCAGGGTATATCAAGTTGATTGTGGAGCTTTATTCTGCTTCTGAGGCTGCTGGGAGAGATTTCCCTTTCTCTTCTTTGTTCTCACAGTTTCCAGGTGCTCAGTTTTGGATTTGGCCCCGCCCCTTCGTGTAGGTCGCCGGAGGGCGTCTGTTTTTTGCTCAGACAGGACGGGGTTAAAGGAGCCACTGATTCGGGGACTCTGGCTCACTCAGACCTGGGGGAGGGACGGGCATGGAGTGCGGGGAAGGCCTGCGGTGGCAGAGGCCAGTGTGACATTGCACCAGCCTGAGGCTCGCCATGCGTTCTCCCAGGGAAGTTGTCCCTGGATACCCGGATCCTGGCAGTGGCGGGCTGCACAGACTCCCCAGAAGAGGGGTGTGGATAGTGACCTGTGCTGCACACAGGCTTCTTGGTGGCGGCAGCAGCAGCCTTAGCATCTCATGCCCATCTCTGGGGTCCGTGCTTTTAGCCGTGGCAAGCGCCCGTCTCTGGAGCTCCTTTAAGTAGCACTCTTAATCCCCTCTCCTCATGCACCAGGAAACAAATGGGGAAGAAAAAGTCTCTTGCGTCTTCAACAGCTCCAGACCTTTTCCCAGGCTCCCTCCCGGCTAGCCGTGGTGCACTAACCCCTTCAGGCTGTGTTCACGCCGCTAACGCCAGTCCTTTCCCTGCACTCCGACCGAACCCCAAGTCTCAGCTCGTAGCCTCGCCTGCCCCGGCGGGTGAGCAGACAAGCCTCTGAGGCTGGTGAGTGCCAGTCGGCACCGATCCTCTGTGCCGGAATCTCCCTGCTTTGCCCTCCGTACCCCTGTTGTTGCACTCTGCTCCGTGGCTCCGAAGCTCCCCCGCTGCACCAACCGCAGTCTCCACATGCAAAGGGGCTTCCTAGTGTGTGGAAACATTTCCTCCTTCACAGCTCCCTCCCACTGGTGCAGGTCCCGTCCCTATTCTTTTGTCTCTGTTTTTTCATTTTTTCTTTTGCCCTACCCAGTTATGTGGGGAGTTTCTTGCCTTTTGGGAGGTCTGAGGTCTTCTGCCAGCATTCAGTAGGTGTTCTGTAAGTGTTGTTCCACGTGTAGAGGTATTTCTGGTGTATCCGGCCCATCGTCCGCATGACTGTTGTGGCTTCGGGCGCTGGGGACCCTGCAGAGTCGGCAGCCTCAGTGAGGCTGCCCTCCCCTCGGCCTCCAGGGCAGTTCTGTGATGGCAGAGGGAAGAGACCCCGAGCTGTGGTAGTTCCAGCTCTCTCAAGCATCTTTTCTGACCACAACGCTATGAGATTAGAAATGAATTACAGAGAAAAAATCGTAAAAAATACAAACACATGGAGGCTAAACAATAAGTTACTAAATAACAAAGAGATCACTGAAGAAATCAAAGAGGAAATCAAAAAATACCTAGAGAAAAATGACAATGAAAACATGATGATCCAAAACCTATGGGATGCAGCAAAAGCAGTTCTATGATGGAGGTTTATACCTATACAAGTCTACCTCAAGAAAAAAGAAAAATCTACCCTTACACCTAAAGGAACCAGAAAAAGAAGAACAAAACCCAAAGTTAGCCGAAGGAAAGAAATCATAAAGATGAGAGCAGAAATAAATGAAATGGAAACAAAGAAAACAATAGCAATGATCAATAAAACTAAAAGCTGGTTCTTTGAGAAGATAAAGAAAATTGATAAACCATTAGGCAGACTCATCAAGAAAAAGAGGGAGAGAACTCAAATCAATAAAATTAGAAATGAAAAAGGAGAAGTTACAACAGACACCTCAGAAATACAAAGCGTCCTAAGTGACTACTACAAGAAACTCTATGCCAATAAAATAGAACACCTGGAAGAAATTGACAAACTCTTAGAAAGATATAACCTTCCAAGACTGAACTAGGAAGAAACAGAAAATATGAACAGAACAATCAAAAAGAATGAAATTGAAACTGTGATTAAAAACCTTCCAACAAACAAAAGTCCAGCAACAGATGGCTATACAGGTGAATTATATCAAACATTTAGAGAAGAGCTAACACCCATCCTTCTCAAACTCTTCCAAAAAATTGCAGAGGCAGGAACACTCCCAAACTGATTCTACGAGGCCACCATCATTCTGATACCAATACCAGACAAAGATACTACATAAAAAGAAAATTACATAACAATATCATTGATGAATATAGACGCAAATATCCTCAACAAAATACTACCAAACAGAATCCCACAATACATTAAAAGGATTATATACCATGATCACATAGGATTTATCCCAGGGATACAAGGATTCTTCAATATACGTAAATCAATCAATGTGATAAACCATATTAACAAATTGAAGAATAAAAACCATATGATCATCTCAATACATGCAAAAAGCTTTTGACAAAATTCAACACCCATTTATGATAAAAACGCTCCAGAAAGTGTGCATAGAGGGAACCTACCTGAATATAATAAAGGCCATATACGACAAACCCACAGCAAACATCATTCTCAATGGTGAAAAACTGAAAGCATTTCCTCTAAGATCAGGAAGAAGACAAGGATGTCCACTCTCAGCACTAATATTGAACATGATTTTGGAAGTCCTAGCCAAGCAATCAGAGAAGAAAAAGAAATAAAAGGAATACAAATTGGAAAAGAAGTAGTAAAACTGTCACTGTTTGCAGATGACATGATATTATACAGAGAGAATCCTAAAGTTGCCAACAGAAAACTACTATTGTTAATCAATGAATTTGGTAAAGTTGCAGGATACAAAATTAATGCACAGAAATCTCTTGCATTCCTATACACTAATGATGACAAATCTGAAAGAGAAATTAAGGAAACACTCTCATTTACCACTGCAACAAAAAGAATAAAATACCTAGGAATAAACCTACCTAGGGAGACAAAGACCAGTATGCAGAAAACTATGACACTTATGAAAGAAATTAAAGATGAAACCAACAGATGGAGAGATATATCATGTTCTTGGATTGGAAGAATCAATACTGTGAAAATGACTATACTACCCAAAGCAATCTACAGAATTAATTCAATCCCTATCAAATTACCAGTGGCATATTTTATGGAACTAGAACAAAAAAATCTTAAAATTTGGATGGAGACAAAAAAGACCCCGAATAGCCAAAGCTGTCTTGAGGGAAAAAACGGAGCTGGAGGAATCAGACTCAGTGACTTCAGACTATACTACAAAGCTATAGTAATCAAGACAATATGGTACTGGCACAAAACCAGAAACATAGATCAATGGAACAAGACAGAAACCCAGAGATAAACCCATGCACCTATGGTCAACTAATCTATGACAAAGGAGGCAAAGATATACAATGGTGAAAAGACAGTCTCTTCAATAAGTGTTGCTGGGAAAACTGGACAGCTACATGTAAAAGAATGAAATTAGAACACTCCCTAACACCATACACAAAAAGAAACTCAAAATGCATTTGAGACCTAAATGTAAGACCGCACAATATAAAACTCTTACAGGAAAACATAGGCAGAACACTCTGTGGCAAAAATCACTGCAGTATCTTTTTTGATCCACCTCCTAGAGTAATGGAAATAAAAACAAAAATAAACAAATGGGACCTAATGAAACTTCAAAGCTTTTGCACAGCAAAGGAAACCATAAACAAGATTAAAATACAACCCTCAGAATGGGAGAAAATATTTGCAAATGAATCAACAGACAAAGGATTCGTCTCCAAAATGTATAAACAGCTCATGCAGCTCGATATTTAGAAAACAAACAACCCAGTCCAAAAATGGGCAGAAGACCTAAATAGACATTTCTCCAAAGAAGACATACAGGTGGCAAAGAAGCACATGGAAAGCTGCTAAACATCACTAATTATTATAGAAATGCAAATCGAAACTACAATGAGGTATCACCTCACAACAGTTAGAATGGGCATAATCAGAAAATCTATGAACAATAAATGCTGGAGAGGGTGTGGAGAAAAGGGAACCCTCTTGCACTGGTGGGGGGAATGTAAATTGATACAGCCACTATGCAGAACAGTATGGAGGTTCCTTAAAAAACTAAAAATAGAATTACCATATGATTGAGCAATCCCACTACTGGGCATATATCCAGATAAAACTATAATTCAAAAGGACACATGCACCCCAATGTTCATTGCAGCACTATTTACAGTAGCCAGATCACGGAAGCAACCTAAATGCCTATTGACAGAGGAGTGGATAAAGAAGATGTGGTATGTATATAAAATGGAATATTACTCAGCCATATAAAGGAATGAAATTCGGTCATTTGTTGAGACGTGGATGGATCTAGTGACTGTCATTCAGAGTGAAGTAAGTCAGAAAGGGAAAAACAAATATATATTAACGCATATATGTGGAACCTATAAAACTGGTACAGATGAACTGGTTTGCAGGGCAGAAATTGAGACACAGATGTAGAGAACAAACGTATGGACACCAAGGGGGGAAAGCAGCAGAGGGGTGGGAGTGGGGTTGTGATGAATTGGTCTATTTGGACTGACACGTATACACTGATGTGTATAATATTGATGACTAATAAGGACCTGCTGTATAAAAAAATAAAATAAAATGAAAAACCAAACAAGAGATTATTATCTAGACAATATAAAGGACTACTGTAATTCAAAGAGAAAAAGACAGAGGCTGTAATAGAAAAATAGGCAAAACATAAAAAGGCAAGTTACAGAATAGGAAATCCAATAAGCATACAACCATGAAGAGACACTCAAAACATTGGAATCATATAAACGAAAATTAAAACCAAAAGATATTGCTTTAAGGCTGTAAGACTGGCAAAAACTGGAAGGCTAGAAAATGCCAAGTGTTGATAGGGATGTGGGGATAAAAGAACCCTCATCTACTGCAACTGGCAGGGGGCGAGGGGGTATAGAGAGATTGAGACTATTTAGGAGGGCAATCTGGTACTACATAAGCAAAGTACACATAAAAATGTACACTCTATGACCCAGGAATTCTATTCTTGAAAATGAGCCCAAAGAAATTTTCATACAGGTTCTAAAGAGGATATATACAAGAATGAACATTTCCATCACTGGTAGAATAGATAGGTCAGATGTGCTGGAGCATTAAGCAAGTATTAGAAGCAATGCATTGGAGGTACACATAGCAACATGAATAGATCCAAGAAATGCATAATTTAGTGAAAAAGTAAGAAACAGAATGATATACTGCAGATATCACTAGTTACATAAATTAAAAATTCATGCATATGAAACAGCCATCATGTTTTAAAGGACATATTCATTGAATCTGTAGATTGCTTTGTGTAGTATAGTCATTTTTACAATGTTGATTCTGCCAATCCAAGAACATGGTGTATCTCTCCATCTATTTGTACCATCTTTAATTTCTTTCATCAGTGTCTCATAATTTTCTGCACACAGATCTTTTGTCTCCTTAGGTAGGTTTATTCCTAGATACGTTATTCTTTTAGCTGCAATGGTAAATGGGAGTGTTTTCTTAATTTCACTTTAAGATTTTTCATCATTAGTGTATAAGAATGCAAGAAATTTCTATGCATTAATTTTGTATCCTGCTATTATACCAAATTCATTGATTAGCTCTAGTAGATTTCTGGTAGCAACTTTAGGATTCTGTATATATAGTATAATGTCATCTTAAAACAGTGACAGCTTTACTCCTTTCCCAATTTGGATTGTTTTATTTCTTTTTCTTCTCTAATTGCTGTGCCAAAAACTTCCAAAACTATGTTGAATAATAGTAGTGACAGTGGGCAACCATTTCTTTTTCCTGATCTTAGTGGAAATGGTTTCAGTTTTTCACCATTGAGGATGATTTTGGCTGTGGGTTTGTCATATATGGCCTTTATTATGTTGAGGAAAGTTCCCTCTATGCCTACTTTCTGGAGGGTATTTTAACATAAATGTTTGTTGAATTTTGTTGAAAGCTTTCTCTGCAACTATTGAGATGATCATGTGGTTTTTCTCCTTCAATTTGTTAATATGGTGTATCACATTGATTGATTTGCGTATATTGAAGAATGCTTGCATTCCTGGGATAAACCCCACTTGATCATGTTGTATGATCCTTTTAATGTGCTGTTGGATTCTGTTTGCTAGTATCTTGTTGAGGATTTCTGCATCTATGTTCAACAGTGATATTGGCCTGTAGCTTTCTATCAAACTAACACTGGCATTTTTCACAGAACTAGAACAAAAACGTTCACAATTTGTATGGAAAAACAAAAGAACCTGAATAGCCAAATCAATCTTGAGAAAGAAACATGGAGCTGGAGGAATCAGGCTCCCTGACTTAAGACTATACTACAAAGCTACAGCAATCAAGCCAGTATGGTTCTGGCACAAAAATAATAATATAGATCAATGGAACAGGACAGAATACCCAGCGATAAACCCATGCATATACGGTCACCTTATCTTTGATAAAGGAGGCAAGAATATACACTGGAGAAAAGACAGCCTCTTAAATAAGTGGTGCTGGGAAAACAGGACAGCTACATGTAAAAGAATGAAATTAGAAGACTCCTTAACAACATACACAAAAATAAACTCAAAATGGATTAAAGGCCTAAATGTAAGGCCAGACAGTATCAAAGTCTTAGAGCAAAACATAAGCAGAACACTCTATGACATAAATCACAGCAAGATCCTTTTACGCCCACCTCCTTGAGAAATGGAAATAAAAACAAAAATAAACAAATGGGACCTAATGAATCTTAAAAGCTTTTGCACAGCAAAGGAAACCATAAACGACACAAAAAGACAACCCTCAGAATGGGAGAAAATATTTGCAAATGAAGCAACTGACAAAGGATTAATCTCCAAAATTTACAAGCAGCTCATGAAGCTCAATAACAAAAAAACAAACAATCCAATCCAAAAATGGGTAGAAGACCTAAATAGACATTTCCCCAAAGAAGATATACAGACTGCCAAGAAACCCATGAAAGAATGATCAACATCATTAATCATTAGAGAAATGCAAATCAAAACTACAATGAGATATCATCTCACACCGGTCAGAATGGTCATCATCAAAAAATCTACAAACAATAAACATTGGAGAGGGTGTGGAGAAAAGGGAACCCTCCTGCACTGTAGGTGGGAATGTAAATTGATACAGCCACTATGGAGAACAGTATGGAGGTTCCTTAAAAACTAAAAATAGAACTACTATATGACCCAGCAATCCCACTACTTGGCATATACCCTGAGAAAACCGTAATTCAAAAAGAGTCATGTAACAAAATGTTCATTGCAGCTCTATTTACAATAGCCAGGGCACGGAAGCAATCTAATTGTCCATCAACAGATAAATGGATGAAGAAAATGTGGCACATATATACAATGGAATATTACTCAACCGTAAAAAGAAATGAAATTGAATTATTTGTAGTGAGGTGGATGGACCTAGAGTCTGTCATATAGAGGGAAGTAAGTCAGAAAGAGAAAAATAAATACCGTATGCTAACACACATATATGGAATTAAGAAAAAAAAAGGTCATGAAGAACCTAGGGGCAAGACGGGAATAAAGACACAGACCTACTAGAGAATGGACTTGAGGATACAGGGAGGGGGAATGGTAAGCTGGGACAATATGAGAGAGTGGCATGGACATATATACACTACCAAACGCAAAATAGATAGCTACTGGGAAGCAGCCGGATAGCAGAGGGAGACAGCTCGGTGCTTTGTGACCACCTAGAGGGGTAGCATAGGGAGGGTGGGAAGGAGGGAGATGCAAGAGGTAAAAGATATGGGAACATATGTGTGTGTATAACTCATTCACTTTGTTATAAAGCAGAAACTAACACACCATTTTAAAGCAGTTATACTCCAATAAAGATGTTTTTAAAAAAGACATATTCAAATATAACATTATTCACATTAGAATGCTTGCATATAATAAGGAAGGGAAATAGAAGAAAAGGGGGATAAATTAATAGGTCCAGGCATACCTTGTTTTAATGTGTTTCATTGCTCTCTGCAGATATTTAGTTTTATACAAATTGAAGGTTTGTGGCAAACCTGTGTCTAACAATTCTATCTGTGCCATTTTCCAAAAGGATTTGCTCATTTCGTGTCTCTGTGCCATATTTTGCTAATTCTCACAATGTTTCAAACCTTTCCTTATTATTATATTTGTTATGGTGATGTGTAATCAGTGATCTTTGATGCTTCTATTATAATTGTTTGGGGATGACATTAACCATGCCCATACAAGACAGGGAACTCAATCAATAAATGTTGTCTGTGTTCTCACTACTCCACCAACAGCCATTCCCCTTCTCTCTCCCTCTCCTTGGGGCTTCCCTATTCCCTGAGACACCACAGTATTGAAAATAGGCCAATTAACAACACTACAATGGCTTCTATTGTTCAAGTAAAAGGAAGAGAAGCATGTCTCTCACTTTAAGTCAAAAGCTAGAAATGATTAAGATCAGTAAGGAAGGTAGACCTTCAAGATGGTGAAGGAGTAAGACTTGGAGATCGCCTTCCCCTACAAATACATCAGAAATACATCTACATGTGGAACAACTCCTACAGAATACTTACTGAACGCTGGCAGAAGACCTCAGACTTCCCAAAAGGCAAGAAACTCCCCATGTACCAGGGTAGGGCAAAAGAAAAAACAGAGACAAAAGCGTAGGGACAGAACCCGCACCACAGGGATGGAGCTGTGAAGGAGGAAATCTTTCCCCACACCAGGAAGCCCCTTCACTGGCAAAGACGAGGGGGGGTGTGGGAAGCTTCGGAGCCACAGAAGAGAATGCAGCAGTAAGGATACAGAGGGCAAAGCGGAGAGATTCCTGCACAGAGTATCTGTGCCAACCAGCACTCAGCAGCCTGAGAGGCTTGTCTGCTTACCCACTGGAACGGGTGGGAGAAGGGAGCTGAGCCTCCAGCTTTGAAGTTCAGATCCCAGGGAGAGGACTGGGTTTGGCTGTGTGAAGACAGCCTGAAAGGGGCTAATGCACCACAGCTAACAGGGAGGGAATCCAGGAAAAGGTCTGGAACTGCCTAAGAGGCAAGAGACCATTGTTTTGGGGTGCAGGAGGAGAGGGGATTCAGAGCACTGCCTAAACGAGCTCCAGAGTTGGACGTGATCCGTGACTATCAGCGCAGACACCAAGATGGGCATGAAATGATAAGGTTGCTGCTGCAGTCACCAAGAAGCCTGTGTGCAAGCACAGGTCACAATACACACCTCCCCTCCCAGGAGCATGCACAGCCTGCCACTGCCAGGGTCCTGTAATCCAAGGAAAACTTCACTGGGAGAACAAACGGCACTCCTCAGGCTGCTGCAACGTCACACCGGCCTCTGCTGCCAAAGGCCTACCCCGCATTATATAACCCTTCCTCCCCCCAGCCTGAGTGAGCCAGAGCCACCTAATCAGCTACTACTTTACCCCTGTCCAGTCTGAACGAAGAACAGACGCCCTCAGGTGACCTACACACAGAGGTGGGGTCCAATCCAAAGCTGAACCCCAGGATCTGTGGGAAAAAAGAGGAGAAAGGGAAATTTCTCCCAACAGCCCCAGGAGCAGCAGATTAAATCTCCACAATCAACTTGATGTACACTGCATCTGTGGAATACCTGAATGGACAACTAATCATCCCAAAATTGAGGCAGTGGATTTTGGGAGCAACTGTAGACTTGGGGTTTACTTTCTGCATCTAATTTGTTTATGGTTTATGTTTATCTTAGTTTAGTATTCAGAATATATTATCATTGGTAGATTTGTTTATTGGTTTGGGTGCTCTCTTCTTTCTCTCTTTCTTTTATTACTTTTTATTTTTTCTTAATTTTTAATAATGTTTATTTTTTATTTTAATAACTTTATTTATTTTTCTTTCTTTCTTTCTAACTTTCTTCTCCCTTTTCTTCTGAGCCGCGTGGATGAAAGGATCTTGGTGCTCTGACCAGGTTTCAGACATGTGCCTCTGACGTGGGAGAGCCGAGTTCAGAACACTGATTGACAAGAGACCTCCCAGCTCCATGTAATATCAAATGGCAAGAGCTCTCCCAGATAGCTCCATCTCAACACTAAGACCCAGCTCCATTCAATAACCAGCAAACTTCAGTGCTTGACAGCAGATTCCAACAACTAGCAACATAGGAACACAACCCCACCCATTAGAAGAGAGGCTTCGTAAAATCATAATAAGGTAGCAGACACCCAAAAACAAACCGCTGAATGCAGTCCTGCCCACCAGAAAGAGAATATCCAGGCTTATGCAACAGAAAACAGGCACCAGTCCCCTCCACCAGAAAGCCTACACAACCCACTGAACCAACCTTAACCACTGGAGTCAGACACCAAAAACTATGGGAACTACGAACCTGCAGCCTGCAAAAAGGAGACACCAAACACAGTAAGTTAAGCAAAATGAGAAGACAGACAAACACACAGCAGATGAAGAAGCAAGGTAAAAACCCACCAGACCAAACAAATGAAGAGGAAATAGGCAGTCTACCTGAAAAAGAATTCAGAGTAATGATAGTAAAGATGATCCAAAATATTGGAAATAGAATGGAGAAAATACAAGAAACGCTTAACAAGGACCTATAAGAACAAAAGAGCAAAGAAACAATGATGAACAACACAATAAATGACATTAGAAATTCTCTAGAAGGAATCAATACCAGTATAACTGAGGCAGAAGAATGGATAAGTGACATGGAAGATAATAGTGGAAAAAACTACCTCAGAGCAGAAAAAGGAAAAAAGAGTGAAAAGAATTGAGGACAGTCTCAGACCCTTATGGGACAACATTAAATGCACCAACAGTGGAATTATAGGGGTCCCAGAAGAAGAAGAGAAAAAGGGACTGAGAAAATATTTGAAGAGATTATAGTTGAAAACGTCCCTAATATGGGAAAGGAAATAGTCAATCAAGGCCAGGAGGCACAGAGAGTCCCATACAGGATAAATCCAAGGATAAACATGCCAAAACACATATTAATCAAACTATCAAAAATTAAATACAAAGAAAAAATATTAAAAGCAGCAAGGGAAAAACAACAAATAACATACAAGGAAATCCCCATAAGGTTAACAGCTGATCTTTCACCAGAAACACTGCAAGCCAGAAGGCAGTGGCAGGACATATTTAAGGTGATAAAAGGGAAAATCCTACAACCAAGATGACTCCACCCAGCAAGGATCTCATTCACATTTGATGGAGAAATTAAAATCTTTACAAACAAGCAAAAGTTAAGGTAATTCATCACCACAAAACCACCTTTACAACAAATGCTAAAGGAGCTGCTCTAGGCAGGAAACACAAGAGAAGGAAAAGACCTACAACAACAAAGCCAAAACAATTAAGAAAATGGTAATAGGAACATACATATCAATAACTACCTTAAAAGTGAATGGATTAAATGCTCCTACTAAAAGGCAGAGACTGGCTGAATGGATACAAAAACAAGACCCATATATACGCTGTCTACAAGAGACCCATTTCAGACCTAGGGACACATACAGACTGGACATGAGGGTATGGAAAAAGATATTCCATGAAAATGGAAATCAAAATAAAACTGGAGTAGCATTTCTCATATCAGACAAAATAGACTTTAAAATAAAGACTCTTCCAAGAGACAAAGAAAGACACTACATAATGATCAAGGGATCAATCCAAGAACAAGATATAATAATTGTAAATATTTATGAACACAGTATAAGAGCACCTCAATACATAACGCAAATGCTAACAGCCATAAAAGGGGAAATCAACAGCAGCACATAAGAGTAAGGGACTTTAACACCCCAGTTTCACCAATGGACAGATCATCCAAAATGAATATAAATAAGGCAACACAAGCTGTAAATTACACATAAAACAAGATGGACTTAATTGATAGTTATAGGGCATTCCATACCCCAAAACACAGAATACCCTTTCTTCTCAAGTGCTCATGGAACATTCTCCAGAATAGATCATATATTGGGTCACAAATCAAGCCTTGGTAAATTTAAGAAAATCGAAATTTTATCAAGTATCTTTCATGACTACAATGCTATCAGGCTAGATATCAATTACAGAAAAAAACCTGGAAGAAATACAAACACACGGAGGCTAAACAATACACTACCAAATAACCAAAGATCATTGAAGAAATCAAAGAGGAAATCAAAAATTACCAAGAAACATATGACAATGAAAACAATGACCCAAAACCTATTGGATGCAGCAAATACAGTTCTAAGAGGGAAGTTTATAGCAATACAGTCCTATGTCAAGAAACAAGAAACATCTCAAATAAACAACCTAACCTTGCACCTAGAGCAATTAGAGAAAAAATAACAAAAAACCCCAAAGTTAGCAGAAGGAAGGAAATCATAAAGATCATATCAGAAATACATGAAAGAAATGAAATAAAAGAAATGAAGGAAACAGTAGCAAAGATCAATAAAACTAAAAGCTGGTTCTTTGAAAAGATAAACAAAACTGATAAACCATTAGCCAGACTCATCAAGAAAAAAAGGCAGAAGACTCAAACGAACAGAATTACAAATGAAAAAGGAAAAGTAACAAGTGACACCGCAGAAATACAAAGGATCATGAGAGATTACTACAAGCAACTATATGCCAATAAAATGGACCACCTGGAAGAAATGGACAAATTCTGAGGAAAGTACAACGTTCTGAGACTGAACCAGGAAGAAATAGAACATATAAACAGACCAATCACAAGCATTAACATTGAGACTGTGATAAAAAAATCTTCCAACAAAGAAAAGCCCAGGATCAGATGGATTCACAGGAGGATTCTTTCAAACATTTATAGAAGAGCTAACACCTGTCATTCTCAAACTCTTCCAAACTATAGCAGAGGGAGGAACACTCCCAAACACATTCTATGAAGCCACCATCACCCTGATACCAAAACCAGACAAAGATGTCACAAAGAAAGAAAACTACAGTCCAATAACACTGATAAATATTGATGCAGAAATCCTCAACAAAATACTAGCAAACACAATCCAACAGCACATTAAAAGAATCATACACCATGATCAAGAGGGGTTTATCCCAGGAATGCAAGGATTCTTCAATATACATGAATCAATCAATGCAATACACCATATTAACAAACTGAAGGAGAAAAACCATATGATAATCACAATAGATGCAGAAAAAGCTTTTGACAAAATTCAACACCGATTTATGATAAAAACTCTTCAGAAAGTAGGCATAGAGGGAACCTACCTCAACATAATAAAGGTTCCATAGGACAAACCCACAGCCAACATCATTCTCAATGGTGAAAAACAGAAACTATTTCCACTAATATCAGGAACAAGACAAGGTTGCCCACTGTCACAACTATTATTCAACATCGTTTTGGAAGTTTTCACCACAGCAATCAGAGAAGAAAAAAAAAAAGGAATTCAAATTGGAAAAGAAGAAGTAAAGCTGTCACTGTTTGCAGATGACATGATACTATACATAGAGAATCCTAAAGATGCTACCAGAAAACTACTAGAGCTAATCAATGAATTTGGTAAAGTAGCAGTATACAAAATTAATGCACAGAAATCCCTGGCATTCCTATACACTCATGATGAAAAATCTGAAAGAGTAATTAAGGAAACATTTCCATTTACCACTGCAACAAAAATAATAAAATACCTAGGAATAAACCTACCCTAGGAGACAAAAGACCCGTAGGCAGAAAAGTATAAGCCACTGATGAAAAACTAAAGATGATACAAACAGATGGAGAGATATACCATGTTCTTGGATTGGAAGAATCAACATTGTGAAAATGACTATAGAATCCAAAGCAATCTACAGATTAAATGCAATCCCTATCAAACAACCAATGGCATTTTTCAAAGAACGAGAACAAAAAATTGCACAATTTGTATGGAAACACAAAAGACCCTGAATAGCCAAAGCATCTTGAGAAAGAAAAACGTAGCAGGAGGATTCAGGCCCCCTGACTTCAGACTATACTACAAAGCTACAGTAATCAAGACAGTACACTACTGGCAGAAAAACAGAAATATAGGTCAATGGAACAAGATAGAAATCCCAGAGATAAAGCCACCCACATATGGTCACCTTATCTTTGATAAAGTAGGCAAGAATATGCAGTGGAATAAAGACAGTCTCTTCAATAAGTGGTGCTGGGAAAACTGGACAGCCTCATGTAAAAGTATGAAATTAGAACACTCCCTAACACCATACACAAAAATAAACTCAAAATGGATAAAAGACATAAATTTAAGGCCAGACATGATCAAACTCTTAGAGGAAAACATAGGCAGGACACTATTACATAAATCACAGCAAGTTCCTTTTTAACCCATCTCCTAGAGAAATGGAAATAAAAACAAAAATAAACAAGTAGGACCTAATGAAACTTAAAAGCTTTTGCACAGCAAAGGAAACCATAAACAAGACGAAAAGACAACACTCAGAATGGGAGAAAATATTTGCAGATGAAGCAATTGACAAAGGATTAATCTCCAAAATTTACTAGCAGCTCATGCAGCTCAGTAACAAAAAAGAACAACAACCTAATCCAAAAATGTGCAGAAGACCTAAATAGACATTTCTCCAAAGAAGATATACAGATCGCCAACTAACACATGAAAGGATGCTCAACATCATTAATCATTTGAGAAATGCATATCAAAACTACAATTAGGTATCACCGCACACCTGTCAGAATAGCCATCATCAAAAAATGTACAAATAATAAATGCTGGAGTGGGTGTGGAGAAAAGGGAACCCTCTTGAACTGTTGGTGGGAATGTAAATTGATACAGCCACTATGGAGAACAGTATGGAGGTTCCTTAAAAGTAAAAAATATAATTACCATATGACCCAGCAATCCCACTGCTGGGCATATACCCCGAGAAATCCATAATTCAAAGAGTCATATACCACAGTGTTCATCGCAACACTATTTACAGTAGCCAGGACATGGAAGCAACCTAAGTGTCGATTGACAGATGAATGGATAAAGAATATGTGGCACATATATACAGTGGAATATTAGCCATAAAAGGAAATGAAGTTGAGTTATTTGTAGTGAAGTGGATGAACGTAGAGTCTGTCATACACAGTGAAGTAAGTCAGAAAGAGAAAAACAAACACCATATGCTAACACATATATATGGAATCAAAAAAAAAAAGTGCTGATGAACCTAGGGACAGGACAGGAATAAAGACGTAGATCTAGAGAATGGACTTGAGGACACGGGAGGGGGAAGTGTAAGCTGGAATTAAGTGATAGAGTAGCACTGACATATATACACTACCAAATGTAAATAGATAGCTAGTGGGAAGCAGCCACATAGCACAGGCAGATCAGCTCAGTGCTTTGTGACCACCTAGAGGGGTGTGATAGGGAGGGTGGCGGGGAGATGCAAGAGGGCAGGGATATGGGGATATATGTATACACATAGCTGATTCAATTTGTTATACAACAGAAACTAACACAACATTGTAACCCAATTATACTCTAATAAAGATATTTAAAAAACACATATCTGAAAAATGACTGGTATACATATATATAAAGAACAATTAAAACTCAGCAATAAGACAACAGACAACCCAATAAACAAATCGGCAAAATTCTGAATAGACATCTCACTAAAGAAGATATGTAGGACTTCCCTGGTCGTGCAGTGGTTAAGAATCGCCTCTCAATGCAGGGTACATGGGTTCGAGCCTTGGTGCAGGAAGATCCCACATGCCGTGGAGCAACTAAGCCCATGCACCACAGCTCCTGTGCCTGAGCTCTAGAGTCCACGTGGTGCAAATACTGAAGTCCGTGTGCCTAGAGCCTGTGCTCCACAACGAGAGAAGCCACCGCAATGAGAAGCTGGCACACTGCAACAAAGAGTAGCCCCCTCTCACCACAAGTAGAGAAAGCCTGGGCACAGCAATGAGGACCCAATACAGCCAAAAATAAATTTTAAAAAAAGAAGATATGAAGATGGCACATAAGCATATGAAAAGATGCTCCACATCATAAGTCATGAAGGAAATGGAAATTAAAACAACAATGAGATACCACTATACACCTATTAGAATAGCCAAAATCCTAAACACTGACAACAGATGCTGTTGAGGATGTAGAGCAAAGGGAACTCTCATTCATTGCTTATAGGAATGCAAAACAGTACAGTCACTTTGGAAGACATTTTGGTGGTTTCATACAAAACTAAACATAATCTTACCATAAAATACAGCAACTGTGCTCCTTGGTATGTGTCCCAATCAGTTGAAAATTTATGCCCACATAAAACGTGCACACATTTATTGCAACTTTATTCATAATTGCCAAAACTTGGAAGCAACCAAGATATGCTTTAATAAGTGAATGGATAACGAAACTGTGTTACATTCAGTCATTAGAATACTATTCAGTGATTTAAAAAATGAGCTATCAAGCCATGAAAAGACATGGAGAAATCTTCAATGTATATTGCTAAATGAAATAAGCCAATATGAAAAGGCTACGTACTGTATGATTCCAACCACGTGGCATTCTGGAAAAGGCAAAACTCTGGAGGCGGAAAAAAGATCTATGATTCCAGGAGTTGGGGGGTGGGAGGAGATATGAATGGGCAAAGCATGCAGGCATTTTAGGGCTATAAAAATATTCTATATGATACCATACTGATGGATACATTTGTCCAAACCCATAGAACGTACAAAACCAAGAGTGAACCCTAATGTAAATGATGAACTTAATCATAATAATGTTTCAATATTGGGTCATCAATTGTAAGAAATGTATCACACTAATGCAAGATGTCCATAACAGGAGAAACTGAACAGGGCAGGGGGAGGGTGGATGAGGGTGTATATGGGAAAACATCCCAATTTTTCTGTAAATATAAATTGCTCCAAAAAACTGAAGTTTTCTTTTTTTAAAGAAAGAATGAAAGGAGTGGCCTGAATTCTCAGTAATTATCTCATTTGATCTACAAGCAGACATAGTTAGCAATCCTTCCTCCTTGAAACACATAGAAAGTTAATGGCAAACCTGAGTTGAAACTGAATAGATATAGAAAAAGAGGGTTGGATCAAAAAAGATTCTACTCAAATTGGGTGATTATTTATTCTGGTTAAAAGACTGAAAGAGAGTATGTACTCATACTGGAGGGAAAATATTTTTTTCAAGGTTGTGTGCATGACATATTATAGAACAACACTGTGCAATAGGAAACCTGGGTACAAATTCAGCTCTGCCAATAGGGTAACCTTAGGGAACGTACTTCAACTCTCTGTACCAGTTGCCTCACCTGTAAAATGGGGCAAATTATGCCTGCCATGTGAATTTATTATAAATATCAAATGTATATAATGGCACTTAATAAACCATAAGAGGTGATTACTACAGGGTAGTTTGACCCAGAAAAGCTCACATATTTAGATTCTAACTAAAGAATTAGTTTATATCTATAGCAATTAAAACTCTGCAGTGTCTTAGTCTCACAAGCACAAATTTCCTTTCAGGTAAATTAATGGTCTTCAACATGGGTTATATACCAGAGGAGCTTTAAAACAATGCAAAATAAAAACAAAACAAAAGAAGGACTATGCAGGCCTCAGCCCCCAAACTGATTTTATTGGTCTGGGGTGGGGAAGTGGAATTTTTTAAAACCCCACAGGTGATTCTAATGTGTAGCCATCATTGAGAACCAGTGAATCATTCCAAACAACATATCTAAGTAAAATGTACAGTCGAGAAAAACATAGACATGCAAAATTAATGGAAGCCAAAATCATTAAATATATAAATGTAAATATAGATTAATAAATATAAATGTATATATATATATGTACACACACACACACACACACACATATATATATATATATATATATATAAAAATGCTTAGCTAAATATTGGAATCAACTGGGCAACTTTAAAAATACTGATGCCTGATTCCCACTCCTAAGGGTTTTGATGTAATTTGTTTGGTTTTGGAAGTTTGAAAAAGTTTCCCCAGGTGATTCCAGTAAGTAGCCAGATTGAGAACCACATCTTTAGGGAGTTACAACTTCATCCTTTAATTTTCCAGGGTTAGGTTCCAAGTTTCACCTCTCAAACACAGGAACAACTGTAATAACAAAATATAGAAGTTACTATGCACCAATTATTGTGCGTTACATGCTATGTTTCATTTTAATCTTTACTACGACCCAAAGTAGTTATGATTGAGAAGAAAGTCTCTCTTGAACACCGGCCCCTAGGACTCAATCCAGTAAAGTCATTCTTAAAACTGTTCTCCAGTACTGAAAGTCCTAACCAGAGCAATCAGACAAGAAAAAGAAATAAAAGGCATCCAAATTGGAAAAGAAGAAGTAAAATTATCTCTGTTCACAGATGACATGATCTTATATGTAGAAAATTCTAAGGATTCCACCAAAAAACTGTTACAATAAACAATTTCAGTAATGTTTCAGGATACAAAATCAACATACAAAAATCAGTTGCATTTCTATAAGCTAAAAATGACCAATCCAAAAAGGAAAATAAGACAACAATCCCATTCACTATAGCATCTAGAAGGATAAAATACTCAGGAATAAACTTACCAAGGAGGTGAAAGACTTGTACACTGAAAACTAGAAAACATTGTTAAAAGAAGTCAAAGAAGATACAAATAAGTAGAATTGATATTCCATGCTTGTTGATTGGAAGACTTAATATTGTTAAAATGTCCACACTGGGCTTCCCTGGTGACACAGTGGTTGAGAGTCTGCCTGCCAATGCAGGGGACACAGGTTCGTGCCCCGGTCTGGGAAGATCCCACACGCCACGGAGCGGCTGGGCCCATGAGCCATGGCCACTGAGCCTGCACGTCCGGAGCCTGTGCTCCACAATGGGAGAGGCCACAACAGTGAGAGGCCTGTGTACAGCAAAAAAAAAAAGTCCACACTACCCAAAGTGATCTACAGATTCAATGCAGTTCCAATCAAAATCCTGAAGTAATATTTTGCAGAAATAATAGAATGATCCTAAAATCTAAAATTCATACGGAATCTCTAAGGATCCCAAATAGTGAAATCAATCTTGAAAAAGAAGAATAAAGTTAGAGGTCTCACACTTACTATTTTCAAAACATACTACAAAGCAACAGTAATCAAAATGTGTGCCACTGGCATAAAAACAGATATACAGACCAATGCAACAGAATACAGCCCAGAAATAAACCTATGCATATTTCAGTAAATGATTTTTGATAAGAGTTCCAAGACTACACAATGGGGAAACGACAGTCTCTTCCACAAATGGTGTCAGGTAAACTGGCATGATGTTAGACCCTTACCTTATATCATATAAAAAACAACTCAAAATGAATTAAAGAGCTAAATGCAAGAAAAAAACTATAAAACTCCTAGAACAAAACATAGGGCAGGGCTTCCCCGGTGGCACAGTGGTTGAGAGTCTGCCTGCCAATACAGGGGACGCGGGTTCATGCCCCAGTCCAGGAAGACCCTACATGCCGCGGAGCAGCTGGGCATGTGAGCCATGGCCACAGACACTGCGCATCCGGAGCCTGTGCTCCACAATGGGAGAGGCCACAGCAGTGAGGGGCCTGTGTACCACACACACACACAAAAAAAACATAGGGGAGGGATGAGAAGTTGGCGGAAAAGTAATATGCGGAGATCATCTTCCTCCCCACAGAAACACCAGAAATACATCTACACGTGGAACAACTCCTACAAAACACCTATTGAACGCTGGCAGAAGACCTCAGACCTCCCAAAAGGCAAGAAAGTCCGTACGTACATGGGTAGGGCAAAAGAATAAACAGAGACAAAAGGATAGGGACGGGACCTGCACCAGTGGGAGGGAGCTGTGAAAGAGGAAAGGTTTCCACACACTAGGAAGCCCCTTCGTGGGTGGAGACTGTGGGTGGCAGAGGGGCAAGCTTTGGAGCCACGGAGGAGAGCACAGCAACAGGGTTGCAGAGGGCAAAGCAGAGACTCCCACACAGAAGATTGGTGCCGACCAGCACTCACCAGCCCGAGAGGCTTCTCTGCTCACCCACCGGGGTGGGCGGGGCTGGGAGTTGAGGTTCTGGCTTCCCTCAGAGCACAGGGAGAGGACTGGTGTTGGCTGCATGAACACAGACTGCAGGGGGTTAGTGCACTACAGCTAGCCAGGAGAGGGTATTAAGAGTGCTCCTTAAAGGAGCTCCAGAGACAGGCATGAGCAGTGGTTAAAAGCGCAGAGCCCAGAGACGGGTATGAGATGCTAAGGCTGCTGCTGTCACCAACAAGAAGCCTGTGTGTGAGCACCGGTCACTATCGACACCCCCCTTCCGGGGATCCTGTGCAGCCCGCCACTGCCAGGGTCCTGGGATCCAGGGAAAACTTCCGTGGGAGAATGCACGGCGCGCCTCAGGCTGGTGCAATGTCACACCGGCTCTGCCACTGCAGGATCACCCCACACTCCGTACCCATCCCTCCCCCAGGCCTGAGTGAGTCAGAGTCCCCGAAGCAGCTTCTCCTTTAACCCCATACTGTCTGAGCGAAGAACAGATGCCCTCTGGTGACCTACACACAGAGGTGGGAACAAATCCAAGGCTGAGACCCAGGGGCCTTGAGAACAAAGAAGAGAGAGGGAAAACTCTCCCAGCAACCTCAGAAGCAGTGGATTAAAGCTCGACAATCAGCTTGATGTACCCTGCATCTGTGGAATATATGAATAGACAACGAATCATCCGAAATTGAGAAGGTGGACTTTGAGAGCAAGATTTATGATTTTTTCCCCTTTTCCGTGTTTTGTGAATGTGTATGCTTCTGTGTGAAATGTTGTCTGTACAGCTTTGCTTACACCATTTGTCCTAGGGTTCTATCTGTCCAATTCTTTATTTTTTTAAAAATTTTTTTCTTAATAATTATTTTTTATTTTAATAACTATTTTAATTTATATTACTTTACTTTATTTTATTTTATCTTCTTTCTTTCTTTCTTGCCTTCCTTCCCTCCTTCCTTCCTTCATTGTTTACTCCCTCCCACCCTCCCTCCTTTCTTTCTTTCTTTCTTTCTTTCGTTCTTTCTTTCTTTCTACTTTTTCTCCATTTTATTCTGAGCTGTGTAGATGAAAGGCTCTTGGTGCTCCAGCCAGGAGTCAGGGCTCTGCCTCTGAGGCAGGAGAGCCAAATTCAGGACACTGGTCCATAAGGGACTTCCCAGCTCCACATAATATCAAACATCGAAAATATCCCAGAGATCTCCATCTCAACACCAGCACCCAGCTTCACTCAACGACCAGCAAGCCACAGTGCTGGACAACCTATGCCAAGCAACTAGCAAGACAGGAACACAACACCACCCATTAACAGAGAGGCTCCCTAAAATCAAAATAAGTTCACAAACACCCCAAAATACACCACCAGACGTGGACCTGACGACCAAAAAGATAAGATCCAGCCTCATCCACCAGAACATAGGCACTAGTCCCCTCCACCAGGAAGCCTACACAACCCCCTGAACCAA
Source organism: Delphinapterus leucas (assembly GCF_059928025.1). Classification (NCBI taxonomy): domain Eukaryota; kingdom Metazoa; phylum Chordata; class Mammalia; order Artiodactyla; family Monodontidae; genus Delphinapterus; species Delphinapterus leucas. The sequence goes on along the minus strand of NC_143150.1, from coordinate 78,860,933 downwards.
ACTTAGCCACTGGGGACAGACACCAATAACAACGGGAACTACGAACCTGCAGCCTGCAAAAAGGAGACAACAAACACAGTAAGATAAGCAAAATGAGAAGACAGAAAAACACATAGCAGATAAAGGAGCAAGATGAAAACCCACCACACCTAAAAAAGGAAGAGGAAATAGGCAGACTACCTGAAAAAGAATTCAGAATAATGATAGTAAAGATGATCGAAAATCTCAGAAACAGAATATACAAAATGCAAGAAACATTTAACAAGGACCTAGAAGAACTAAAGATGAAACAAGCAACGATGAACAACACAATAAATGAAATTAAACATTCTTTAGATGCGATCACTAGCAGAATAACTGAGGCAGAAGAACGGAAAAGTGACCTGGAAGATAAAATAGTGGAAATAACTGCTGCAGAGCAGAATAAAGAAAAATGAATGAAAAGAACTGAGGATCGTCTCAGAGACCTCTGGGACAACATTAAATGCACCATCATTCAAATTATATGGGTTGCAGAAGAAGAAGAATAAAAGAAAGGGACTGAGAAAATATCTGAAGAGATTATAGTTGAAAACTTCCGTAATATGGGAAAGGAAATAGTTAATCAAGTCCAGGAAGCACAGAGAGAACCATACAGGATAAAACCAAGGAGAAATACCCCAAGAAACATATTAATCAAACTGTCAAAAATTTAATACAAAGAAAACATATTAAAAGCAGCAAGGGAAAAACAACAAATAACACACAAGGGAATCCCCATAAGGTTAACAACTGAACTTTCAGCAGAAACTCTGCAAGCCAGAAGGAACTGGCAGGACATATTTAATGTGATGAAGGAGAAAAACCTGCAACCAAGATTACTCTACCAGCAAGGATCTCATTCAGATTTGATGGAGAAATTAAAACCTTTACAGAAAAGCAGAAGCTGAGAGAGTTCAGCACCACCAAACCAGCTTAACAACAAATGCGAAAGGAACTTCTCTAGGCAGGAAACACAAGAGAAGGAAAATGCCTACAATAACGAACCCAAAACAATTAAGAAAATGGGAATAGGAACATACATATGGATAATTACGTTAAATGTAAATGGACAAAATGCTCCCACCAAAAGACACAGACTGGCTGAATGTATACAAAAACAAGACCTGTATATATGCTGTCTACAAGACACCCGTTTCAGACTTAGAGACATATACAGACTGAAAGTAAGGGGATGGAAAAAGAAATTCCATGCACATGGAAACCAAGAGAAAGCTGGAGTAACAATTCTCATATCAGACAAAATAGACTTTAAAATAAAGACTATTAGAAGAGACAAAGAAGGACACTACATAATGATGAAGGGATCGATCAAAAAAGAAGACATAAGAATTGTAAATCTTTATGCACCCAACATAGGAGCACCTCAATACATAAGGCAAATACTAACAGCCATAAAACGGGAAATCGACAGTGGCACATTCATAGTAGGGGACGTTAACACCCCACTTTCACCAATGGACAGATCATCCAAAATGAATATAAATAAGGAAACACAAGCTTTAAATGAAACATTAAACAAGATGGACTTAATAGATATTTATAGGACATTCCATCCAAAAACAACAGAATACACATTTTTCTCACGTGCTCATGGAACATTCTCCAGGATAGAACAAATCTTGGGTCAAAAATCAAGCCTTGTTAAATTTAAGAAAATTGAACTTATATAAACTATCTTTTCCGACCACAACACTATGAGACTAGATATCAATTACAGGAAAAGACCTGTAAAAAATACAAACACATGGAGGCTAAACAATACATTACTTAATAACGAAGTCATCACTGAAGAAATCAAAGAGGAAATCAAAAAACATCTAGAAACAAATTACACTGTAGACACGATGACCCAAAACCTATGGGATGCAGCAAAAGCACTTCCAAGAGGTAAGTTTATAGCAATACAATCCTACCTTAAAAAGAGGAAACATCTCGAATAAACAACTTAACCTTACACCTAAAGCAATTAGAGAAAGAAGAACATAAAAAACCCCAAAGTTAGCAGAGGGAAAGAAATCATAAAGATCAGATTAGAAATAAATGAAAAAGAAATGAATGAAATGATAGCAAACATCAATAAAAACTGGTTCTTTGAGAAGATAAACAAAATTGATAAACCATTAGCCAGACTCATCAAGAAAACAAGGGAGAAGACTCAAATCAATAGAATTAGAAATGAAAAGGGAGAAGTAACAACTGACACTGCAGAAATACAAGAGATCATGAGAGATTACTACAAGCAACTCTATGCCAATAAAATGGACAACCTGGAAATAATGGATAAATTCTTAGAAATGCACAAACTGCCAAGAAAGAACCAGGAAGAAATAGAAAATATGAACAGACCAATCACAAGCACTGAAAATGAAACAGTGATTAAAAATCTTCCAACAAACAAAAGCCCAGGTCCAGATGGCTTCAGAGGCGAATTGTGTCAAACATTTAGAGAAGAGCTAACACCTATCCTTCTCAAACTCTTCCAAAATATAGCAGAGGGAGGAAGACTCCCAAACTCATTCTACGAGGCCACCATCACCCTGATACCAAAACCAGACAAGGATGTCACAAAGAAAGAAAACTACAGGCCAATATCACTGATGAACATAAATGCAAAGATCCTCAACAAAATACTAGCAAACAGAATCCAACAGCACATTAAAAGGATCATACACCATGATCAAGTGGGGTTGATTCCAGGAATGCAAGGATTCTTCAATATACGCAAATCAATCAACGTGATACACCATATTAACAAATTGAAGGAGAAAAAACATATGATTATCTCAATAGATTCAGAGAAAGCTTTTGACGAAATTCAACACCCATTTATGATAAAAACCCTGCAGAAAGTAGGAATAGAGGGAAATATCCTCCACATAATAAAGGCCATATATGACAAACCCACAACCAACATCGTCCTCAATGGTGAAAAACTAAAAGCATTTCCACTAAGATCAGGAACAAGACAAGTTCGCCCACTCTCACCATTCTTATTCAACATAGCTTTGGAAATTTTAGCCACAGCCATCAGAGAAGAAAAAGAAATAAAAGGAATCCAAATCGGAAAAGAAGAAGTAAAGCTGTCACTGTTTGCAGATGACATGATACTATACATAGAGAATCCTAAAGATGCTACCAGTAAACTCCTAGAGATAAACAATGAATTTGGTAAAGTAGAAGGGTACAAAATAAATGCACAGAAATCTCTGGCATTCCTATACACTAATAATGCAAAATCTGAAGGTGAAATCAAGAAAACACTCCCATTTACCATTGCAACAAAAAGAATAAAATATCTAGGAATAAACCTACCTAAGGAAACAAAAGACCTGTATGCAGAAAATTATAAGACACTGATTAAAGAAATTAAAAATGATACAAATAGATGGAGAGATATACCATGCTCTTGGATTGGAAGGATCAACATTGTGAAAATGACTCTACTATCCAAAGCAATCTACAGATTCAATGCAATCCCTATGAAACTACCAGTGGCATTTTTCACTGAACTAGAACAAAAAATTTCACAACTTGTATGGAAACACAAAAGACCTCGAATCACCAATGCAATCTTGAGAACGAAAAACAGAGCTGGAGGAATCAGGTTCCCTGACTTCTGACTATACTACAAAACTACAGTAATCAAGACAGTATGGTACTGGCACAAAACCAGAAAGATAGATCAATGGAACAGGATCGAAAGCCCAGAGATAAACCCACGCACACATGGTCACCTTATCTTTGATAAAGGTGGCAGGAATGTACAGTGGAGAAAGGACAGCCTCTTCAATAAGTGGTGCTGGAAAAACAGAACAGGCAGTTAGGACTCCCGGCCTGGGAACTAAGATTTTGCTTCCAGCTACTGCTCGCTGATGCTTGCTGAAAGCTGTTGCTTACTGATGCATGCATTCAAAATCAGGAAGGCATTTATTTGCAGCACAGAGTCACCAGTGCTAGAGGTACAGTTATAGAAGGTGGCTAAAGGTTGACTGGAGAAAAAGAAGGAAGGGAAAGATAGCAAGAAGTGCCCAATTAGAGAGGGAAGAAGGGTGGAAGGACAAGGCCAGAGAAGGAGTATAGTTAAGCAAAAAACCAAACTCAGAAGGCCCAGTATAAGATAAAGAAAAAAGAACTATTAGAACCTAAGAGATACTTTAAGGTCAAAACCCAAATGGAGAAGGAAGGTGCTTTGGTCTGAATGCTTGTGTCCACACTCCAAATTCATATGTTGAAATCCTAATGTCCAAATGTGATGGTATTCAGAGGTGGGGCCTTTGGGAGGTGATTAAGTCATGAGGGCAGAGCTCTCATAAATAGGAGTAGTGAGATTAGTACCCTTATAAAAGAGGCTTCAGAGAGATTCCTTGCCTGCTTTTGCCATGTAAGAACAGGGTGAGAAGTCATTGGCAGTTTGCAACTCAGAAGAGGGACTTTACCAGAACCCAAACATGCTAGCACCCTAATGTTACACTTCTAGCCTCTATAACTGTGAGAAATAAATTTCTGTTGTTTATAAGCCACCAAATTGTGGTGTTTTTATAAAAGCCCAAATGGACTAAGAAGAGAAAAAAAATAAAAAAAGAATCCACAGCACTCTTCAGGCAGAGAACAAGTAGAAGAAGGTTAGGAATGAGGTATGGGGTAAAAATGCTTATAGGTCCCATTTGTTTATTTTTGTTTTTTATTTCCATTTCTCTAGGAGGTGGGTCAAAAAGGATCTTGCTGTGATTTATGTCATAGAGTGTTCTGCCTATGTTTTCCTCTAAGAGTGGCTTGGACATATATACACTACCAAATGTAAAATAGATAGCTAGTGGGAAGCAGCCACATAGCACAGGGAGAACAGCTCGGTGCTTTGTGACCACCTAGAGGGGTGGGATAGGGAGGTTGGGAGGGAGGGAGATGCAAGAGGGAAGAGATTTGGGAACATATGTATATGTATAACTGATTCACTTTGTTATAACGCAGAAACTAACACACCATTGTAAAGCAATTATACTCCAATAAAGATGTAACAAAAAAATGCTTATAGGAAATGCTGCAAAGTAATGCTGCAAAAGAAACATGAGTGCATACCATTTCCTTTCCTGATGAGGAAGCTGTATGTAGGCATTTGCTAATCTGAATGCAGGAGGCAATTTAAAATTGATGAGAATAGTTTGGTAAAAGCATGTGATTGCTTCAGCTAATTGAAAGTTAAAAGGAAGTAGTCTTGCTGTTGCTAGAAGGAACTATATCGTGATTAGGTTAACAAAAGACATCAGTGCCAGTTGGAATAAGGGCTCACTCTCTCATACTCAGGAAAATAAGTCACACTTCAGGAAAATAATGGCAATGGGTGACGAGTAGAAATTGAAACTATAAAGCATCTTTAGCGCTCTCGAGCTTGTCCCAGGACAGGCAGCCTTGAATGGAAGGAAATATTCAACAAAGGGGAAAATCGGCCACTCAAAAGGAGTTGCTGCTAAGGCCCAGGGCACTATCTACCAAAAGGCTACAATGTCCGTGTATGAAGGTTACCAAGTGCCTCAGAGAGAGGGAAATTGTTAATATTGAAACTGTTAATATGGACTTCCTGTTGGGTTCACACTGCAGGGAACCTGTGTGTATTAGCAGGTAGGACCTTTTAGGAAACCTGCGATAACTCAGACCCACCCCTTTCTCTATTCATAGGCACCAGAGATCCCTCTGGTTCTAAGACAGTGTGTAAGAGGGTATCTCTGCCTGGTGTGCTTTTTTCTCACAGAAATCTGTGTCCTATAGTATGTGTATAGGGGGAAGAGAGAAAGAAAAAGAGAGATGCGGGGAAGAGACTTAAAAGACCTGAGGGTAGGGCTTCCCTGGTGACGCAGTGGTTGAAAGTCCGCCTGCTGATGCAGGGGACACGGGTTCATGCCCCGGTCTGGGAAGACCCCACATGGCATGGAGCAGCTGGGCCAGTGAGCCATGGCCGCTGAGCCTGCACGTCCGGAGCCTGTGCTCTGCAACAGGAGAGGCCACAACAGTGAGAGGCTCGTGTACCGCAAAAAAAAAAAAAAAGACCTGAGGGTAGGGCTTCCCTGGTGGCGCAGTGGTTGAGAGTCCACCTGCCGATGCAGGGGACACGGGTTCATGCCCTGGTCCGGGAAGATCCCACATGCCGTGAAGCGGCTAGTCCTGTGAGCCATGGCCACTGAGCCTGCACGTCCGGAACCTGTGCTCTGCAACGGGAGGGGCCACAACAGTGAGAGACCCGCGTACCGTAAAAAAAAAAAAAAAAAAAAAAAAGACCTGAGGGAGGGTAGGGTGACGGGAGAGAAAGGATAGAGGGGGGAGAAAAGGGAAAAAGGAGAGAGGAAGAGAGAAGGGAGGAGAGGGAGAGTAAAGAGAGAGAGATGGAGCGAGAAAGAAAAGAGGTGAGAAGAAGATGACCACCGCTAAGTACTATAGAGACTCTAATTCCCAGTAAGGTCACCCAACTGCTTTGTTAGTTTTGCGCACCTGGACTGTAAACAGAACATGCTGACATTTACAAGATCTTTGCTCTTAGAGAAGATGTAGACCATAAACCATGTTGGTTTTTTTGTTTTTCATTACCCTTCCAGGAAGGGAGGAAATCAGGTGCACTTCATAGTTCTCTGAATTCATTTACCATCCTTATTTGTCACAATTACTGGTAACAACTTGGAAACACTGCAAAAATAATTAAATAAAAGACAGGACATCTGGCTCGAGGACTAACAGCATGGTGATATCTGACAGCCCGTGTTCCACATAAGCCCTGCTCCATGTGGCGTCACCTCTGACAACAAAGAGTATTCATCATGAAAACAATTGCTTCATCCTGCACATATTAAAAAAGATTTCTCCTATTTTCATAACAAGCATCTCTGATTTAAGTCTCTTCTTTTAAGTAATAAGTGAGAAAATATGTAACAGTTGAGGAAGGAGGAAAGGGAAAGGTAGAGGGCAAATGAAGTCTTTTGTGTCAAGACGTACAAGGTCATTTGAAGCAAGCGTTAAAAATGCAACCCAGACCAGCCTTGAATTTATACCTCATCACACCGTAATTTGCAGCACCCCTCCAATTAAAGAAAATCTGAGACTCAGAAAGGAATGCTGCATTTTACAGTCCACACAGCTATCATTATTAAGTGCTGGAAGCACTTAAGATAATGAATCTTCCAGATTAACACCAGCATTTCTCAAAGCACGTTCTATAAACCCTAGTTCCACAGAATGTTAAAAGGTGTGTGTGCATGCACACGCACACACACGCACATGCACACATACACACAGAGTTCTGTGGTCAGGTTAGGGAAACACTGCATTATATGCAGTTTTCTTATAGGGTTTCTTAGAGACCTTAACAGGTGAAAATTCACTATCAATCTCCAGTGTTTGTGGTGTCAACATATTTTACCTTAGAATACTTTTTTTCTTTTTTAAACAGCTTATCTGGTGGGACTAGTGGTCATCAGGAACAAAGTTTAAGAAGTGCTGGTATAATCCAATCTGCTGATTTTATTGAAGCGGTACAGTGGAGGGGTTAAGAGCACAGGCTTTTGAGTCCAGGCTGCTTTCTGACTCTCAGCAAGTTGCTTAAGCTTCCTGGGTCTTGATTTCTTTATCTTTCAAATGAGGATAATGATAGTTATTGTTGTGAGTCTTAAATGAGTATATAAATATGCAATATTTATGTAAAGCACTTACAATAGTGCCTGGCACTTAGTAATTGCTCAATAAAGGTTAGATATTATTATTTTATCCACAAGGAAAATAAAACCTAAGGTCATGCAGCATGTAAGTATCAGCTCAGGCCTCCTGACTCCCTGTCCAGTATGCATTTCTCAACCAAGGAAAATGTCTTTGGAGATTATCAAAAACTCTTTCTAAAGCACTTAAATATTGCACCACAAAACCACAAAATGACTTTTAAAAGACACAACCCTAAAATAAATCCCAATGGTTTCTAGCAGTAACAGCTTCATTGGGGTTTCCCAAGTATAAAGTTATGTCAAAGGAGGAAGTTCTGGTGGTGAGGAAAACAATTCCAATCCCTATAAAATGGTGGCCACAATGTCAGACCACTGCTACCAGGGCTTCCTTGGTAGGCTTTCTCTTTGAACTGTAATACCAAGAGCCTTGGTACTCAGGATGCTCAGGAAAATACTCCTCTTTGAGACGGGCTGATCTTTGAGACTTTCGACGACTAATATATATACTAAAGCCTCTACCATTGCTGTTTGGCTCTGATGGAAAAGAAGGGAATACATAGTCATGGAACACTTAATTTGTGTCAGTCCATTATCATACAATATTTTAATCTTCATCATAGTCCCAAGATGTAAATATTACCTCCATTTTACAAAGGAGGAAACTGAGACACAGATCTTTTGAGTGATTTGCCCAAGAACTCAGAGTTAAGAAATAATACATCTGGAATTCAAACCTGGCTCTGTCCACGTTTTTTCGCCACTACATGATACTACTTCCGTGACTGAAAGGATCAAAGCGAAGCCAACTGGATTTAGGTTTTTGAGAACTGAAAGAGAAGTACAAACGTTGTCTCAAGAAGTCACATTTCCTTGCTAATGAAAAACACTTTACCCACTTACATCTTGATTGATTTTGACCTTACCTCTTCCCTAAATTAATTTGAGTTGGTTTATAATAAAACATAAATCTACAATTAGGCTAACTGAACAGAAAATCAAAGCCATGAAAAAGGAGGAGGAAGAAATAATGCTAAATACAAGGGCTAATGTAGTTAAAATGATTGAACACTAAATTTATTTCTCAGTTTCCTGGAAGTCAAGCCAAAAATTATCTGCTTTTAGGAAAGCTTCATATAAATTTTTTTACCTTAATTGGAGTATAATTGCTTTCCCATGGTGTGTTAGTTTCTGGTTAATAACAAAGGGAATCAGTTACACATATACATATGTTCCCATATCTCTTCCCTCTTGCATCTCCCTCCCTCCCACCCTCCATATCCCACCACTCTAGCTGGTCACAAAGCACCGAGCTGATCTCCCTGTGCTATGCGGCTGCTTACCACTAGCTATCTATTCTAGGTTTCGCAGTGTATATATGTCCATGCCACTCTCACTTTGTCACAGCTTACCCTTTGCCCTTCCCACATCCTCAAGTCCATTCTCTAGTAGGTCTGTGTCTTTATTCCTGTCTTACCCCTAGGTTCTTCATGACATTTGTTTTTTCTTACATTCCATATATATGTGTTAGCATACGGTATTGTCTTTCTCCTTCTGACTTACTTCACTCTGTATGACAGACTCTAGGTCTATCCACCTCATTACAAATAGCTCAATTTCATTTCTTTCTATGGCTGAGTAATATTCCATTGTGTATATGAGCCATATCTTCTTTATCCATACATCTGATAATGGACACTTTTGTTGTTTCGATCTCCTGGCTATTGTAAATAGAGCTGAAATGAATATTTTAGTACATGACTCTTTTTGAGTCAAGGTTTTCTCAGGGTATATGCCCAGTAGTGGGATTTCTGGGTCATATGGTAGTTCTATTTGTAGTTTTTTAAGGAACCTCCATACTGTTCTCCATAGTGGCTGTACCAATTCACATTCCCACCAGCAGTGCAAGAGTGTTCCCTTTTCTCAACACCCTCTCCATCATTTATTGTTTCTAAATTTTTTGATGATGCCATTCTGACTGGAGTGAGATGATATCTCAATGTAGTTTTGATTTGCATTTCTCTAAAGATTAATGATTTTGAGCATTCTTTCATGTGTTTGTTGACAGTCTGTATATCTTCTTTGGAGAAATGTCTATTTAGGTCTTCTGCCCATTTTTGGATTGGGTTGTTTGTTTTTCTTTGTTATTGAGCTGCATGAGCTGCTTGTAAATTTTGGAGATTAATCCTTTGTCAGTTGCTTCATTTGCAAATCTTTTCTCTCATTCTGAGGGTTGTCTTTTGGTCTTGTTTATGGTTTCCTTTGCTGTGCAAAAGCTTTGAAGTTTCATTAGGTCCCATTTGTTTATTTTTGTTTTTATTTCCATTTCTCTAGGAGGTGGGTCAAAAAGAATCTTGCTGTGATTTATGTCATAGAGTGTTCTGCCTAAGTTTTCTTCTAAGACTTTGATAGTTTGTGGCCTTACATTTAGGTCTTTAATCCATTTCGACCTTATTTTTGTGTATGGTGTTAGAGAGTGACCTAATCTCATACTTTTACATGTACCTGTACAGTTTACCCAGCACCACTTATTGAAGAGGCTTTCCTTTCTGCACTGTACATTCCTGCCTCCATTATCAAAGGTAAGGTGACAATATGTTTGTGGGTTTATCTCTGGGCTTTCTATCCTATTCTACTTATCTATCTTTCTGTTTTTGTGCCAGTACCATACTGTCTTGATTAATGTAGCTTGGTAGTATAGTCTGAAGTCAGTGAGCCTGATTCCTCCAGCTCCATTTTTCGTTCTCAAGATTGCTTTGGCTATTCGTGGTCTTTTGTGTTTCAATACAAATTGTGAATATTTTTGTTCTAGTTCTGTGAAAAATTCCAATGGTAACTTCATAGGGATTGCATTGAATCTGTAGATTGCTTTGGGTAATAGAGTCATTTTCACAATGTTGATTCTTCCAATTCAAGAACATGGTATATCTCTCCATTTTTGTATCATATTTAATTTCCTTCATCAGGGTCGTATAATTTTCTGCTTACAGGTCTTTTGTCTCCTTAGGTAGGTTTATTCCTAGATATTTTATTCTTTTTGTTGCAAGGGTAAATGGGAGTGTTTTCTTGATTTCACCTTCAAATTTTTCTTTTTGATTTTCTACATCTTTACTGGAGTATAATTGCTTTACAATGGTATGTTAGTTTCTACTTTATAACAAAGTGAATCAGTTATACACATACATATGTTCCCATGTCTCTTCCCTCTTGCGTCTCCTTCCCTCCCAACCTCCCTATCCCACCCCTCCAGGCGGTCACAAAGCACCAAGCTGATCTCCCTGTGCTAGGCGGCTGCTTCCCACTAGCTATCTACCTTATGTTTCACAGTGTATATATGTCCATGCCTCTCTCTCGCCTTGTCACATCTTATCCTTCACCCTCCCCATATCTTTAAGTGCATTCTCTAGGTCTGTGTCTTTATTCCTGTCTTACCCCTAGGTTCTTCATGACATTTTTTCCCTTAAATTCCATATATATGTGTTAGCATACGGCATTTGTCTCTCTCTTTCTGACTTATTTCACTCTGTATGACAGACTCTAGGTCTATCCACCTCATTACAAATAGCTCAATTTCATTTCTTTTTATGGCTGAGTAATGTTCCATTGTATATATGTGCCACATCTTCTTTATCCATTCATCTGATGATGGACACTTAGGTTGTTTGCATCTCCTGGCTATTGTAAATAGAGCTGCAATGAACATTTTGGTACATGACTCTTTTTGAATTATGGGTTTCTCAGGGTATATTCCAAGTAGTGGGAATGCTGGGTCATATGGTAATTCTATTTGTACTTTTTTAAGGAACCTCCATACTGTTCTCCATAGTGGCTGTACCAAGTCACATTCCCACCAGCAGTGCAAGAGTGTTCTCGTTTCTCCACACCCTCGCCAGCATTTATTGTTTCTACATATTTTGATTATGGCCATTCTGACTGGTGTGAGATGATATCTCATTGTAGTTTTGATTTGCATTTCTCTAATGATTAATGATGTTGAGCATTCATTCATATTTTTGTTGGCAGTCTGTATATCTTCCTTGGAGAAATGTCTATTTAGGTCGTCTGCCCACTTTTGAATTGGGTTGTTTGTTTTTTTTGTTATTGAGCTGCATGAGCTGCTTATAAATTTTGGAGATTAATCCTTCGTCAGTTGCTTCATTTGGAAATATTTTCTCCCATTCTGAGGGTTGTCTTTTCGTGTTGTTTATGGTTTCCTTTGCTTTGCAAAAGCTTTGAAGTTTCATTAGGACCCATTTGTTCATTTTTGTTTTTATTTCCATTTCTCTAGGAGCTGGGTCAAATAGAATTTTGCTGTGATTTATGTCATAGTGTCTTCTCCCTATGTTTTCCTCTAATACTTTGATAGTTTCTGGACTTACATTTAGGTCTTTAATCCATTTTGAGCTTATTTTTATGTATGGTGTTAGGGAGTGATCTGATCTCATACTTTTACATGTACCTGTCCAGTTTTCCCAGCACCACTTATAGAAGAGGCTGTCCTTTCTCCACTGTATGTTCCTGCCCCTTTATCGAAAATAAGGTGACCATATGTGCATGTGTTTATCTCTGGACTTTCTATCCTGTTCCATTGATCTATCTTTCTGTTTATGTGCCAGTACCATACTGTCTTGATTTCTATAGATTTGTAGTACAGTCTGAACTCAGGGGGCCTGATTCCTCCAGCTCCATTTTTCGTTCTCAAGATTGCTTTGGCTATTCGTGGTCTTTTGTGTTCCCATACAAATTGTGAAATTTTTTGTTCTAGTGCTGTGAATAAGGCCACTGGTAGTTTGATAGGGATTGCATAATATCTGTAGATTGCTTTGGGTAGTAGAGTCATTTTCACAATGGTGATTCTTCCAATCCAAGAATACGGTATATCTCTTCATCTATTTGTATCATCTTTAATTTCTTTCATCAGTGTCTTATAATTTTCTGCATACAGGTCTTTTGTCTCCTTAGGTAGGTTTATTCCTAGATACTTTATTATTTTTGTTGCAGTGGTAAACGGGAGTGTTTTCTTAATTTCATTTTCAGATTTTTCATCATTAGTGTATAGGAATGCCAGAGATTTCTGTGCATTAATTTTGTATCTTGCTACTTTACCAAATTCATTGATTCACTCTACTAGTTTTCTGTTAGACTCTTTAGGATTCTCTATGTATAGTATCATGTCATCTGCAAGCAGTGAGAGCTTTACTTCTTCTTTTCTGATTTAGATTCTTTTATTTACTTTTCTTCTCTGATTGCTCTGGGTAAAACTTCCAAATCGTGTTGAATAAGAGTGCTGAGAGTGGGCTACCTTGCCTTGTTCCTGATCTTAGTGGAACGGCTTTCAGTTTTTCACCATTGAGGATAATGCTGGCTGTGGGTTTCTCATATATGGTCTTTATTATGTTGAGGAAAGTTCCCTCTATGCCTACTTTCTGCAGGGTTTTTATCATAAATGGGTGTTGAATTTTGTCAAAAGCTTTCTCTGCATCTATTGAGATGATCATATGTTTTTCTCCTTCAATTGGTTAATATGTTGTATCACATTGATATATTTGCGTATATTGAAGAATCCTTGCATTCCTGGAATAAACCCCAGTTGATCATGGTGTATGATCCTTTTAATGTGCTGTTGGATTCTGTTTGCTAGTATTTTGTTGAGGAGTTTTGGATCTGTGTTCATCAGTGATATTGGCCTATAGATTTCTTTCTTTGTGACATCCTTGTCTGGTTTTAGTATCAAGGTCATTGTGGCCTTGTAGAATGAGTTTGGGAGTGTACCTCCCTCTGCTATATTTTGAAAGATTTTGGGAAGGACAGTTGTTAACTCTTCTCTAAATGTTTGATAGAATTCGCCTGTGAAGCCATCTGGTGCTGGGCCTTTTTTTGTTTGAAGATTTTTAATCACAGTTTCAATTCCAGTGCTTGTGATTGGTCTGTTCATATTTTCTATTTCTTCCTCTTTCAGTCTTGGCTTGTTGTGCATTTCTAAGAATTTGTCCATTTCTTCCAGGTTGTCCATTTTATTGGCATAGAGTTGCTTGTAGTTATCTCTTATGATCTTTTGTATTTCTGCAGTGTCGGTTGTTACTTCTCATTTTTCATTTCTATTTCTATTGATTTGATCTTCTCCCTTTTTTTCTTGATGAGTCTGGCTAATGGTTTATCAATTTTGTTTATCATCTAAAAGAACCCGCTTTTAGTTTTATTGATCTTTGCTATCATTTCCTTCATTTGTTTTTCCTTTATTTCTGATCTGATTTTTATGATTTCTTTCCTTCTGCTAACTTTGGGGGTTTTTTTGTTCTTCTTTCTCTAATTGCTTTAGGTGCAAGGCTGGGTTATTTTTTGAGATGTTTCCTGTTTCTTAAAGTAGGATTGTATTGCCATAAACTTCCCTCTTAGAACTGCTTTTGCTGCATCCCATAGGTATTTGGACGTCGTGTCTCCATTGTCATTTGCTTCTAGGTATTTTTTGATTTCCTCTTTGATTTCTTCAGTAATCACTTCGTTATTGAGTACTGTATTGTTTAGGCTCCATGTGTTTGTATTTTTTACAGATCTTTTCCTGTAACTGATATCTAGTCTCATAGCGTTGTGGTCGCAAAAGATACTCGATACAATTTCAATTTTATTAAATTTACCAAGGCTATATTTGTGACCCAAGATATGATCTATCCTGGAGAATGTTCAATGAGCACTTGAGAAAAATTTCTATTCTGTTGTTTTGGATGGAATGTCCTATAAATATCAGTTAAGTCCATCTTGTTTAATGTATCATTTAAAGCTTGTGTTTCCTTATTTATTTTCATTTTGGATGATCTGTCCATTGATGAAAGTGGGGTATTATAATCCTGTATTATGATGTGTTACTGTCAATTTCCCCTTTTATGGCTGGGAGTATTTGCCTTACGTATTGAGGTGCTCCTATGTTGGGTGCATAAATATTTACAATTGTTATATCTTCTTCTTGGATCGATCCCTTGATCATTATGCACTGTCCTTCTTTGTCTGTTGTAATACTCTTTACTGTAAAGTCTATTTTCTCTGATATGAGAATTGCTACTCCAACTTTCTTTTGGTTTCCATTTGCATGGAATATATTTTTCCATCCCCTAACTTTCAGTCTGTATGTGTCTCTAGGTCTGAAGTGGTCTCTTATAGACAGCATATATATGGGTCTTGTTTTTGTATCCATTCAGCCAATCTGTGTCTTTTGGTGGGAGCATTTAGTCCATTACATTTAAGGTAATTATCGATATGTATGTTCCCTTTCCGATTTTCTTAATTGTTTTGTGTTCGTTATTGTAGGTCTTTTCCTTCTCTTGTTTATCTTGCCTAGAGAAGTTCCCTTAGCATTTCTTGTAAAGCTGGTTTGGTGGTGCTGAACTCTCTCAACTATTGCTTGTTTGGAAAGATTTTAATTTCTCCATTAAATCTGAATGAGATCCTTGCTGGGTAATCTTGGTTGCAGGATTTTCTCCTTCATCACTTTAAATATGTCCTGCCACTCCCTTCTGGCTTGCAGAGTTTCTGCTGAAAGATCAGCTGTTAACCTTATAGGGATTCCCTTGTGTGATATTTTTTTTCCCTTGCTGCTTTTAATATGTTTTCTTTGTATTTAATTTTTGACAGTTTGACTAATATGTGTCAGCATATTTCTCCTTGGATTTATCCTGTCTGGGACTCTCTGTGCTTCCTGGACTTGAATAACTATTTCCTTTCCCATATTAGGGAAGTTTTCAACTAAAATTTCTTGAAATATTTTCTCAGTCCCTTTCTTTTTCTCTTCTTCTTCTGGAACCCCTATAATTTGAATGTTGGTGCGTTTAATGTTGCCCCAGAGGTCTCTGAGAATGTCCTCAGTTCTTTTCATTCTTTTTTCTTTATTTTGCTCTGCAGTAGTTATTTCCACTCTTTTATCTTCCAGGTAACTTATCCGTTCCTCTGCCTCAGTTATTCTGCTATTGATCCCATGTAGAGTATTTTTAATTTCATTTATTGTGTTGTTCATCATTCTTTGTTTCATCTTTAGTTCTTCCTAGTCCTTGTTAACAGTTTCTTGCATTTTGTCTATTCTATTTCCAAGATGTTGGATCATCTTTACTATCATTATTCTGAATTATTTTTCAGGTAGACTGCCTATTTCCTCTTCATTTGTTAGGTCTGGTGGGTTGTTATCTTGCTCCTTCATCTGCTGTGTTTTTCTGTCTTTTCGTTTTGCTTATCTTAGTGTGTTTGGGGTCACCTTTTTGCCACCTGCAGGTTCATAGTTCCCATTGTTTTTGGTGTCTGTCCCCAGTGGCTAAGGTTGGTTCAGTGGGTTGTGTAGGCTTCCTGGTGGAGGGGACTAGTGCCTGGGTTCTGGTGGATGAGTCTTGATCCTGTCTTTCTGCTGGGCCAGTCCTCATCTGCTGGTGTGTTTTGGGGTGTCTGTGGACTTATTATGATTTTAGGTAGCCTCTCTGCTAATGGGTGGGGTTGTGTTCCTGCCTTGATAGTTGTTTGGAAAAGGGTGTCCAGCACGGTAGCTTGCTGGTCATTGAGTGAAGCTGGGTGCTGGTATTGAGATGGAACTCTCTCAGAGATTTTCGCCGCTTGATATTATGTGTAGCTGGGAGGTCTCTTGGGGACCAGTGTCCTGAGGTTGGCTCTCCCAACTCAGAGGCACATCACTGACTCATGGCTGCAGCACCAAAAGACTTTCATCCTCACGGTCAGAATTAAAGGAAGAAAAATTAAATGAAAGAATTATAGAAGAAGAAAGAAAGAAAGAAAGACAGAAGGAAGAAGGGAGGGAGGGAGGGAGGGAGGGTGGGGGGAGGAAGGAAGGAAGGAAGGAGGGAAAGAAGGAAAAAAGAAAGAAAGAAGATAAAGTAAAATAAAATAAGATAAAATATAATAAATTTATTAAAATAAATAATTATAAAGAAAAAACACTAAAAAAACAAAAACACGGATGGATAGAACCCTAGGACAAATGGTGGAAGCAAAGCTATACAGACAAAATCTCATTCAGAACCATACACATACACACTCACAAAAAGAGGAAATGGGGAAAAAATAAATCTAGCTCTCAAATTCCACCTCCTCAATTTGGGATGATTTGTTGTCTTAAGGAGGGAAGGAAGGAAAGAAAGGAAGAAAGAATATAAAGTAAAATAAAATAAAGTTATTAAAATAAAAAAATAATTATTAAAAAAAAACGGACAGATAGAACTCTACGACAAATGGTGGAAGCAAAGCTACACAGACAAAATCTCACACAGAAGCATACACATTCAAACTCACAAAAAGAGGAAAAGGAGAAAAAATCATAAATCTTGCTCCCAAAGTCCACCTGCTCAATTTGGGATGATTCATTGTCTATTCATGTATTCTACAGATGCAGCGTACATCAAGTTGATTGTGGAGCTTTAATCTGCTGCTTCTGAGGCCGATGGGAGAGATTTCCCTTTCTCTTCTTTGTTCTCACAGCTCCCAGGGGCTCAGCGTTGGATTTGGCCCCATCTCTGCGTGTAGGTCTCCGGAGGGCATCTGTTCTTCGCTCAGACAGGACGGCGTTAAAGGAGCAGCTGTTTCGGGTACTGTGGCTCACTCAGGCTGGAGGGAGGGAGGGGCACGGAGTGTGGGGCAGGCCTCTGGCGGCAGAGGCCAGTGTGACGTTGCAGTAGCCTGAGGCACGCAGTGCAATCCCCCGTGGAAATTGTCCCTGGATCCTGGGACCCTGTCAGTGGCGGGCTGCACAGGCTCCCCGGATGGGGGGTGTGGGTAGTGACCTGTGTTCGCACACAGGCTTCCTGATGGCAGCAGCAGCAGCCTTAGCATCTCATGCACGTCTCTGGGGTCCGTGCTTTTAGCCATGGCTCGCGCCCGTCTCTGGAGCTCTTTTAAGCAGCGCTATTAATCCCCTGTCCTTGCGCACCAGGAAACAAAGAGGGAAGAAAAAGTCTTTTGCATCTTCAGCAGGTCCAGAGTTTTACCCGTACTCCCTCCCGGCTAGCTGTGGTGCACTAACACCCTGCAGGCTGTGTTCACACCACCAACCCCAGTCCTCTCCCTGTGCTCTGACCGAAGCCCGAGCCTCAGCTCCCAGCTCCGCCCACCCTGGCGGGTGAGCAGACAAGCCTGTTGGGCTTGTGAGTGCCAGTCAGCACTGATCCACTGTGTGGGAATCTCTCCACTTTGCCCTCCGCACCCCTGTTGCTGTGCTGTCCTCCTCGGCTCCGAACCTTTCCACCTCCATGACCCACAGTCTCCGCCCATGGAGGGGCCTCCTTGTTTGTGGAAATCTTTCCTCCTTCACAGCTCCCTCCCACTGGTGCAGGTCCCATCCCTATCCTTTTGTCTCTGTTTATTCTATTTTCTTTTGCCCTACCCAGGTATGTGGGGACTTTCTTGCCTTTTGGAAGGTCTGAGGTCTTCTGCCAGCGTTCAGTAGATGTTCTGTAGTTGTTCCACGTGTAAAAGTATTTCTGGTGTATCTGTGGGGAGGAAGGTGATCTCTGCGTCTTACTCTTACCCATCTTCCCCTCGTTCCCCCCTCACCTTCTGATTTTTCATTAGTGTATAGCAATGCCAGAGATTTCTGTGCATTATTTTCTATCCTGATACCTTACCAAATTCATTGATTAGGTCTAGTAGTTTTCTGGTAGCATCTTTAGGATTCTCTATGTATAGTATCACATCTTCTGTAAACAGTGACAGCTTTACTTCTTCTTTTCTGATTTGGATTCCATTTGTTTCCTTTTCTTATCTGATTGCTGTGGCTAAAACTACCAGAACCATGTTGAATAAGAGTGGTGACAGTGGGCAAACATGTCTTGTTCCTGATCTTAGTGGAAATGCTTTCAGTTTTTCACCATTGAGGATGATGTTGGCTGTGGGTTTGTCACATATGGCCTTTATTATGTTGAGGAAAGTTCCCTCTATGCCTACTTTCTGGAGGGGTTTTATCATAAATGGGTGTTTAATTTTGTTGAACGCTTTCTCTGCATCTATTGAGATGATCATATGGTTCTTCTTCAAATTGTTAATATGGTATATCACATTGATTGATTTGTGTATATTGAAGAATCCTTGCATTCCTGGAATAAACCCCGCTTGATTATAGTGTATGATCCTTTTTATATGTTGTTGGACTCCGTTTGCTAGTATTTTCTTGACGATTTTTGCATCTATGTTCATCAGTGATATTGGCCTGTAGTTTTCTTTCTTTGTGACATCCTTGTCTGGTTTTAGTATCAGGATGATGGTGGCTACGTAGAATGAGTTTGGGAGTGTTCTTCCCTCTGCTATATTTTGGAAGAGTTTGAGAAGGATAGGTGTTAGCTCTTTTCTAAATGTTTCAAAGAAATTGCCTGTGAAGCCATCTGGTCCTGGGCTTTTGTTTGTTGTAAGATTTTTAATCACAGCTTCTATTTCAGTGCTTGTGATTGGTCTGTTCATATTTTCTCTTTCTTCCCGATTCAGTCTTGGCAGGTTGTGCATTTCTAAGAATTTGTCCATTTCTTCCAGGTTGTCCAATTTATTGGCATAGAGTTCCTTGTAGTAATCTCACATGATGTTTTGTAATTCTGCAGTGTCAGTTGTTACTTCTTTTTCATTTCTATTTCTATTAAGTCGACTTGAGTCTTCTCCCTTTTTTTCTTGATGAGTCTGGCTAATGGTTTATCAATTTTGTTTATCTTCTCAAAGAACCAGCTTTTAGTTTTATTGATCTTTTCTATTGTTTCCTTCATTTCTTTTTCATTTATTTCTGATATGATCATTATGATTTCTTTCCTTCTAACTTTGGGGTTTTTTTTGCTCCACATTCGCTAATTGCTTTAGGTGCAATGTAAGGTTGTTTATTCGAGATGTTTCCTGTGTCTTAAGGTAGGATTTTATTGCTATAAACTTCCCTCTTAGAACTGCTTTTGCTGCATCCCATACATTTCCGGACGTCGTGTCTCCATTGTCATTTGTTTCTAGGTATTTTTTGATTTCCACTTTGATTTCTTCAGTGATCACTTTGTCCTTAAATAGTGTATTGTTTAGCCTCCATGTATTTTTTACAGACCTTTTCCTGTAATTGATATCTAGTCTCATAGCGTTATGTTCAGAAAAGATAATTGACACAATTTCAGTTTTCTTAAATATACCAGGGCTTGATTTGTGACCCTAGATATGATCTATCCTGGAGAATGTTCCATGAGCACTTGAGAAATATGTGTATTCTGTTGTTTTTGGATGGAATGTCCTATAACTATCAATTAAGTCCATCTTGTTTAATGTATTATTTAAAGCTTGTGTTTCCTTATTTATTTTCATTTTGGATGATCTGTCCATTGGTGAAAGTGGGTGTTAAAGTCCCCTATTATGAATGTGTTACTGTCGATTTCCCCTTTTATGGCAGTTAGTATTTGCCTTATGTATTTAGGTGCGCCTATGTTGGGTTCATAAATATTTACAATTGTTATATCTTCTTCTTGGTTCGATCCCTTGAGTATTATGTAGTGTCCTTTGTCTCTTCTAAGAGTTGTTATTTTAAAGTCTATTTTGTCTGATATGAGAATTGCTACTCTAGCTTTCTTTCAGTTTCCGTTTGCATGAAATATCATTTTCCATCCCCTCACTTTCAGTCCGTATGTTTCTCTACGTCTAAAGTGGGTCTCTTGTAGACAGTATATATAAGGGTCTTGTTTTTGTATTCATTCAGCCAGTCTGTGTCTTTTGGTGGGAGCATTTAATCCATTTACATTTAAGGTAATTATCAATATGTATGTTCCTATTCCCATTTTCTTAATTATTTTGGGTTTGTTATTGTAGGTGTTTTCATTCTCTTGTGTTTCTTGCCTAGAGAAGATCCTTTAGCATTTGTTGTAAAGCTGGTTTGGTGGTGCTGAACTCTCTCAGCTTTTGCTTGTCTGTAAAGTTTTTAATTTCTCCATCAAATCTGAAAGAGATCCTTTCTGGGTAGAGTCATCTTGGTTGTACGTTTTTCTCCTTCATCGCTTTAAATATGGACTGCCATTCCCTTCTGGCTTGCAGAGTTTCTGCTGAAATATCAGCTGTTAACCTTATGGGGATTCCCTTGTGTGTTATTTGTTGTTTTTCCATTGCTGCTTTTAATGTTTTCTTTGTATTTAATTTTTAACAGTTTGATTAATATCTCTCTTGGTGTGTTTCTCCTTGGATTTATCCTGTATGGGACTCTATGTGCTTCCTGGACTTGATTAACTATTTCCTTTCCCATAATAGGGAAGTTTTCAACTATAATCTCTTCAAATATTTTCTCAGTCCCTTTCTTTTTCTCTTCTTCTCCTGGAACCCCTATAATTCGAATGTTGGTGCATTTAATGTTGTCCCAGAGGTCTCTGAGAATGTCCTCAGTTCTTTTCATTCTTTTTTCTTTATTCTGCTCTGTACTAGTTATTTCCACTATTTTATCTTCCAGGTCACTTATCCGTTCTTCTGCCTTAGTTATTCTGCTATTGATCCCATCTAGAGTATTTTTAATTTCATTTATTGTGTTGTTCATCGTTGTTGGTTTCATCTTTAGTTCTTCTAGGTCCTTGCTAATTGTTTCTTGCATTTTGCCTATTCTATTTCCAAGATTTTGGATCATCTTTACTATCATTATTCTGAATTCTTTTTAAGGTAGACTGCCTATTTCCCCTTCATTTGTTAGGTCTGGTGGGTTTTTATCTTGCTCCTTCATCTGCTGTGTTTTTCTGTCTCCACATTTTGCTTATCTTACTGTGTTTGGAGCCTCCTTTTCACAGGCTGCAGGTTCGTAGTTCCCGTGGTTTTTGGTGTCTGTCCCCAGTGGCTAAATTTGGTTCAGTGGGTTGTGTAGGTTTCCTGGTGGAAGGGCCTAGCACCTGTTTTCTGGTGGATGAGGCTTGATCTTGTCTTTCTGGTGGGCAGGTTCACTTCTGCTCATGTGTTTTGGGGTGTCTGTGGACTTATTATGATTTAGGCAGCCTCTGTGCTAATGGGTGGTGCTGTGTTCCTGTCTTGCTAGTTATTTGGCATAGGGTGTCCAGCACTGTAACTTGCTGGTCATTGAGCGAAGGTGGGTGTTGGTGTTGACATGGAGATCTCTCAGAGATTTTCGCCATTTGATATTACGTGGAGCTGGGAGATCTCTTGTGGTCCAGTGCCCTAAGTTGGCTCTCCCACCTCAGAGGCACAACACTGACTCCTGGCTGCAGCACCACGAGCCTTTCATCCACACGGCTAAGAATAAAAGGGAGAAAATGTAGAAAGAAGGAAAGAAAGAGGATAAAATAAAGTTATTAAAATAAAAAATAATTATTAAGAAAAACAATTTTAATGTAAAAAAAATAGGATGCATAGGACCCTAGGACAATCTGTGAAAGCAAAGCTATACAGACAAAATCTCATTCTGAAGCATTCACATATACACTCACAAAAAGAGGAAAAGGGGGAAAATAATAAATCTTGCTCTCAAAGTCCACCTCCTCAAATTGGGATGATTCGTTGTCTATTCAGGTATTCCACAAATGCAGAGTACATCAAGTTGATTGTGGAGATATAATCCATTGCTCCTGAGGCCGCTGGGAGAGATTTCCCTTTCTCTTCTTTGTTCGCACAGCTTCCAGGTTTCAGCTTTGGATATGGCCCCGCCTCTGCGTGTTCCTCATAGGAGGGTGTCTTTTCTTCGCTCAGACAGGACGGGGATAAAGAAGCTGCTGATTCAGGGTCTGTGGCTCACTCAGGCTGGGGTGAGGGAGGGGTACAGAGTGTGGGGCGAGCCTGCAGTGCCAGAGGCCAGCGTGCCATTGCACCAGCCTGAGACATGCCATGCGTTCTCTCGGGGAAGTTGTCCCTGGATCCCGGGACACTGGCAGTGGCGGACTGCACAGGCTCCCTGGAAGGGAGGTGTGGAGAG
The DNA here is from genome assembly GCF_059928025.1 of Delphinapterus leucas. Lineage (NCBI taxonomy): Eukaryota > Metazoa > Chordata > Mammalia > Artiodactyla > Monodontidae > Delphinapterus > Delphinapterus leucas. The sequence continues at coordinate 78,838,307 of NC_143150.1, read as the reverse complement.
TGATCTGTGCTCACACACAGGCTTCTTGGTGGCACCAGCATTAGCCTTAACATCTCATGCCCATCTCTGGGCTCCGCGCTGTTAGCCACGGCTCGCGCCCATCTCTGGAGCTCCTTTAAGCAGTGCTCTTAATCCCCTCTCCTCGCACACCAGGAAACAAAGATTGAAGAAAAAGTCTCTTGCCTCTTTGTCAGGTCCAGACTTTATCCTGGACTCCCTCCTGGCTAGCCCCTTCAGGCTGTGTTCATGCCACCAGTCCTCTCCCTGCACTCTGACCGAAGCCCGAGCCTCAGCTCCCAGCCCTGTCCACCCTGGCAGGTAAGCATACAAGCGTCTTGGGCTGGTGAGTGCTGGTCGGCACCGATCCTCTTTGCAGACATCTCTCCTCTTTGCCCTCTGCACCCCTGTTGCTGCACTCTCCTCCGTGGCTCTGAAGCTCCCCCCTCCACCACCTGCATTCTCTGCCCGCAAAGGGGCTTCTAGTGTGTAGAAACCTTTCTTCCCTCACAGCTTCCTCCCACTGGTGCAGGTCCTATCCCTATTCTTTTGTCTCTGTTTATTCTTTTTTCTTTTGCCCTACCCATGTACATGGGGAGTTTCTTGCCTTTTGGGAGGTCTGAGGTCTTCTGCCAGTGTTCAGTAGGTGTTCTGTAGGAGTTGTTCCATGTATTGATGTAATTCTGATGTATCTGTGGGGAGGAAGGTGATCTCTGCATCTTACCCTTCTGCCATATTTTGATATCTTCATATAAATTTTTACGTTGAGAGCAGGTAGGGTGGCTTGAAAAGCACTTTGTAAACAGTAAGGTACTATAAAGTGTTACTACTTACTACTATTATCCAGAATATCATTGCATACCCATCCAGCATTCCCAATTATTTTGGCTCTTGTTTCAATGATAATTCCATACAATATATCATAGTCTGAACCAGTCATGCATACTAAACAACAAAAAGAGAATGCTGGCTCTGACACTTGCTAAATGTTTGACCTTGGACAAGAAACTTCAGCAATCTGGGCCACAGCTTTCGCATTTGTGAAATAAGAGGCTTGGACTATCATGAGATGATCTTACTCATTCATTTGTTCATTCATTCATAACTTTAATGAACTTACATACCATAAAATTCACTTGTTTTGCATGTACAATTCATTGATTTTTTAGTGAATTTACAGAATTGTAAAACCATCATCACCACAATATAATTTTAGAACATTCCCATCATGCAAAAAAGAAACTGCATTCCCATTCCTCATTTAGATAATATTTTAAAGGTCCTTTCTAACTTTTGCATTTTATGTTCTAGACTTACAAAGCTTAAGCAGGTTGTTGCTACCTGTAGAACCAAGTTCAAGTTCCTCGTTGTAACATTCAAGGCGTTCTACAATCTACAAAACCTATTTCTCCAACTTAATTCCTTTCTTCATTCCTCTCAATCCTGCCTCTGAACTTCAGCCTCTGAGCTTATGCTCTTGCAGTTCCCTTGGTAGGGAGTCCCTCTCACCTTCCCAATCTCTGAAGAGTAAAATCCTATTATTCAGACTCAGCTTACAAGCCACTCCTTCTATAAATCTTTCTTCATTTCATACTCTTCACACTCATCTAGAACTGGATCCTATTTGTCTTTAAACTCCAATAGTATTTCATTTGTCCCTCTCTTAAATGTTCTCACTTTCATTCTTGAATCTTATGCTTAACATCTCATCACCTTACTTAAGAGATCCTAGAGGATAGTTCCTATATCTAAGATAGCTATGTATCATTAACAACTCCCAATGTGGGGTTCTGTAAATAATAACAATTAATAATGATGATGATGATAGTAATCAGTAGCTAAATTAAGCATTCACAATGTGCCAGGCACTGTTCTAAGCACTTTTACAAATATTAACTCATTTAATCCTTATAACAACCCTGCGAGATAGGTACTATTGTTATCATTACCATTTGACAGATGAAGAAACTGAGGCACAGAGAAGTTACATACTTGTCAAGATCAAACTGTTAGTTAAGTAGCAGAGTTGAGATTGAATTCAGACAGTCTGGATCCAAAGCACACACTCTTAATCACTACAGTAAATTTCTAAGCCAGTTGAAACTCAATAAATGTTAACTGAAAAAAAATCCTAATTAATAAAGTTCCATTCCAGGAATGTAAGGTAATTAATAACTCTATGTGCTAAATAACACAGACGTGATGGGGGTAGGATAATTTCTGATTTAGACAGGAGAGTCACTAAACTTTTGGGTAGTCCTGAGGTGCTACAAAATTCATAATTAAACTCTAAGGCTATAACTTTAAAGGACAAAGCCTCTCTTATACATAGGTGTTGGGAGTGCAAAACTGGTAGTATCTACTCTATCTGAATGAATGCATATCCTACTATCCAGAAATTCACTTCTATGTATATACCCCAACAAAAATGCATGTGTATAGCTGTCAAAAGAATGCTCTACTTGTAACAGTCAGAACAGGAAATTTCCCATCAACAGAAAAATGGATACATCACATGTGGCATGCTAACAAGGAACATTATACAGCAATAAGAATGATCTACAATTGCAAGGAATAATATGGATGAATCTTTAAAACATAGTATCAAGCAAAATAAATCCAGATACAAAAGAGCATATACTGCATGAATCCATTTATGTTAAGTACAAAAAAGGGCAAAACTATTCTGTTCGAGGTCAGGGTAGTGGTTACCCTTGGGAGGGGTATTGACTAGAAGAGGAATGAGGGGATTCCTAGTAATGTTCTGTATCTTGGACCACGGTCCTGGTTACATGGGTATGTGCAGCTTGTGAATATTCATGGAGTACAAGCTTATAATCTATGAACTTTATGTATGTTATACTTTAATACAGTTTTTTTAAAGTCTTCCCAAGAAGAGAAAAAGACTCAAGAAAGAGCCAAAAATAAAAGTCACTTTTGCACTTGACATGCAGAACTAATGACTGACAAGCTCATGGTTATCTCTTTGTCCTGAAATGAACAAGACAGATGCATTTCCCTTTTGTGGAAATGATGAATAAATAAGAGAGGGGCAATTCTAAGTCCTTGTCATTAGTTCAACCCTAATTCTTCCCAGAACTTATAATAAAGTAAAAATAGTAGACTTCTGGCAAGATATCACCTATTGGCACTCACAGCCCTGCCAGGCACCAAAAGAAATGCCAATGTTATTTAAAGAACTAAGTCTTCATTTGGAATTTTTATTTATTTTCAAGACTTACAATCCCATCCATGAAGTACAAAAGGGGTCTGAACATGATGCCAGTTAAAGTTTTCTTGAGCACTAACCCCATCTCCACATCAGTCTAAAACTTAACACTCCTATCTTTATTAGACAAGTCACTTCACCTCTAATGGTCCCAGTTTCCTCATCTGTGACATGGGTGTATTAATACTACCTCCCTTATGGGTTGTTTAGCACAGTGCCTGCCATATAGTTAAATACTCAATGTATTAGCTGCTTCTATTATTTTGATGTGGGTGGGATAATGGTATCTTCTCCCTTACCATACAACTAGCCCAGTTTTGTAGCTTGAATCCCCCAATACGGGGGTTTTAATTTTTTTAATATTTTAACACTCAAGTACAAGGGCAGTTCTGCCTCCCCTTCTCCCCCAGGTGAAAAGGTCAAAAAAGGAAGAATTCAGATAAACTCATTATTAACTGGACAAGTACGGTGGCCCAGGGTTAGGTGGGTTGGGAGAAGAGGTTGTATGAATAGCAGAAGCCCCTTTGCTTTGTGAGGTCACCTTCCTCTACCATGCCAGGGAACCTGGTGCAAATGATATGACCAGGAAAGGAAGGGACCCAGAAAAAAGCAAGGCTGGATCCTACCAGGGATCTTGCTTGGAGTTCCTGCTTTGCCCATCAAGCATCATCATAATCTTAAGTTAACAAATAGGGAGAAGACTTTTCTAGTACGAAAATAACTGTCAGGAATGACTGAGACATGACCTGAGCACCTCCATGTTTACTGCCCATGCTGGACTTTTGCTTAACACTCCAAATTGAAACTGCTATATAGTTGCTGAGTTGCTAAAAGGAAAGAATAATGTTGAGAACTGGACTTTATTTGGCCTAAGAAAACATACCTTTCTTTAGTAACAAATGAGATGCATTCCATAACCCAAACATATTATATAGAATAATTTTGACCTTCAATCCAAATTCTTGGTAAACAACTTGTGTAAACCTACATTAACTTCCCTCTTTTCCTATATAAATCCCTGCTATTCTCCTCTAGTGAGACACTATTCTGGTATCCTCCAGAATCTATGATTCCTGAATTGCAGTTCTAAGACCCCAAATAAACTGCTTTTTGCCTTTTTACAGACCGTGGTCATTTCAGCTGACATTATTAGTGTCAGAAGTGGGATCTGAAGTGATATGCCCAGCTCCGAAGCTGCCATGTGTTTGAGCAAGGTACCTGTATGAGTCTCTCGTGCTTTACTGCCTCCCTTGTGGCCCCAGGCCTGGGCAGTAAATCCTTTCGGTCCAGAACCTCCTTCTTTGGTTGAGGTTGAGGCCTTTATTCTGGGTGTCTTTTGTTTAATCAACTGATCACTTAAGGACTTACTTCCTTTTGGTGAGTGCATAATAATGGGACGGTCACAGTCTCAGACTGCTATGGGGGAAGATTCTCACCCATCTGGGACTCCTGCTGGGTACATATACAAAAAGTATGGGGCTGCCTCCTGTGCTTACCTAGGTAAATGGCAATGGTATACCAGAGGCGACAAAAAAGAACCCTGCTGGCACCTGTTATCTGGTAGACTATAGGGTTTGGTTACCTGCAGAATTACAGGCCATAGCTCAGGAATTTCCCAAGGTCACTGAGGACCACCCCCCTGGTTTGTGGAAGAATTTAACTTTGCGATACGAACCTATGATCCAGGCTTCTCTGACTTGTATCAACTAACCCACATCTTAATTGGAGAAAGCCAAGTCAGACATTGGCAAACTACTGCCAACTGGCTTCATAGGAAGATATCCATAGAAACGACATTGATGCAGTGGCACCAGCTTCTCAGGTAGCTCGAGCCTTTCATGAAGCAACTTCTCAGGCTTTTCCCTGTACCACTGCATGGGGAAAAATTCAGTCTACTACACAACGACCTGATGAAACTGTTCACGATTATTACTCATGCCTATAGACAGTATTCTGGGGAAAACTCCAGAATACCTGCTGGGGCAAACAATACTCAAACCCTCTTTAATTCAATCTTTGTTGGGGGATTTGATGAGGAACTCAGACTGCTGGTGAAACAGGTACAATTAAATTGGGAAATAATGGCCACTCCTGATGTAGTCAATTTGGCTAATTAGCTATCTAAAACAATCAAACATACAGAAAAACGCAAGACCATTAAAATCATGAATTTGCAGCTGCAGCAACTCACCACTGCTGCTCAGCGGCCACCTCAACAGAAAGACCACAATTCCTCTTATGGACCCTACCAAGATCAAGGCCCCAGCCCGACCAGTGGAAGAAGCACCCAAAGTTAAAAAGAGGGCCCTATCAGCATCCCAAAGCCCCTCACCCTGGCCCCTTTTATGAACTCTCTGAGAAATTTGAGAAGCACCTCCTTTTTTTTGACCATCACAAATAGGGATGCTCTGGAAGAAAGTGTTGGGGTCTTCCCACTATTCCCACTAACACCATTGGGAGAACTGGACCATTTTATAGGAGCTGAAGCTATTACTGCTCTTCTGACCACAGGAGCAACTTTGTCTTGAACCTCACCAACCTCACGCCTCCCCGTTCCTCGAAGTACAGAAAAGGTACAAATGGTGGGAGTTTCCAACACAGTTATGAAGGTAAGCAAATTGTCCCCATTTTTTTTTCAGGGGAGAGCACGCACGCAGTCCCACCCCACCACAAATTATGCAGTCGAGTTTCCCCCATTTGGGGAAATCGCAGGGGTCAGCACACTTGCAGTGCAATGAGTGAGCCTCACCCTTGGAAAACCACCGTCATGAGCATGGTATCTCCCCTGCCAGGTAAGTATCCCATTGTCTTTTGAGATAGGCTCTTTTCAGGGAATTCACCCCAGTTCCTTCTTGTTCCTTCTGCTCCTGTACACCTTTTGGGCCAAGACCTACTGGAAAAATTACAAGCTAATATTTCCTTTTACCCAAAAGAGGAAATACATTTACAAATTCTTGACCCCTTGAGATTTACTTCTGAATCTAGTACTAATATTGAAATTCCCCTCCTTGCTCATACCTTGTCAATTCTCAGTCATAAGGATTTGATAGATTCTGTTCCTCCTAACTTAAGGTCTACCTCTTCAAATGACACAGAATACATTCATTCAGTCCCACCAATTAAGATACAGATAGACCCTAATAAATCTTCACCTCACCTCAGACAATACCCTCTCAGACCTGAGGCCCTGGAAAGAATTCATCCCACTGCCAAGGTACACCTCCAGAAGGGTCTCATAATCCCATGCACCAGTCCTTGTAACACAACAATCCTTGTGATATTCAAGCCTCATGGTCGAGTTTGTCATATTATTCAATATCTCTGAGCCATAAACAATATACTCATACCACGTTACCCTGTAGTCACCAACTCTCATACCATTCTCAATTTAATCTCTTTAAACACACAATTTTTTACAATCATAGATTTATATAGTACTTTCTTCACCATTCCTGTCCATCCAGATTGCCAATACCTGTGTGCCTTCAGGTGTGAGGGATGTCAATTTACTTGGACCATTATGCCTCAGAACTACATGGAAAGCCCTACTTATTTTTCACAAATATTGAGACAAGACCTGGCCAATGTGAATTTAACCCATGGCTCTACTTTACTCCAATATGTTGATGAACTTTTGTTATGCTCCCCCACTGAGGAAGCAAACCTCAAGGACAGGCTACACCTCCTCACTCAGCTAGCGCACAAAGGGCATAAGGCTTCAAGGGCTAAGCTCCAATTTGTTCCAACTCAGGTACGATACTTGGGTTATTTGCTTATGCCCCACCCCAAGGACTACTGCTTCATCCTACACACATCCAGGTCATATCTCAGTTACCACTTCCTGGCACCAAATATAAATTGAGAGGCTTTCTCAAGCTAGAAAGCTATTGCAGAAGTTGGGTTCCCAATTTCTCCTTGTATGCACAACCCCTTTATTCCCTTTTAAAGGACAACAGAGACCTTCAAGATGTCAGAGGAGTAAGACTTAGAGATCAACTTCCTCCCCACAAATACATCAGAAATACATCTACATGTGGAACAAATCCTACAGAACACCTACTGAAAGCTGGCAGAAGACCTCAGACCTCCCAAAAGGCAAGAAACTCCCCACATACCTGGGTAGGGCAAAAGAAAAAAACAGAGGCAAAAGAATAGGGACAGAACCTACACCTCTGGAAGGGAGTTGTGAAGGAGGAAAAGTTTCCACACACTAGGAAGCCCCTTCACTGGTGGAGACAGTGGTTCGGCGGGAGGGAAGCTATGGAGCCATGGAAGAAAGTGCAGCGATAAAGATGCAGAGGGCAAAGCGGAGAGACTCTCGCACAGAGGATTGGTGCTGACCAGCACTCACCAGCCTGAGACAATTGTCTGATAACCTGCTGGGGCAGGTGGAGGCTGGGAGCTGAGGCTCCGGCTTCGGAGGTTACATCCCAGGGAGAGGACAGGGGTTTGCTGCATGAACACAGCCTGAAGGGGGCTAGTGCACCACAGCTAGCCAGGAGGAAGTCTGGGAAAATGTCTGGAACTGAGTAAGAGGCAAGAGAATATTGTTTCAGGGTGCACGAGGAGAGGGGATTCAGAGCACTGCCCAAAAGAGCTCCAGAGATGGGCACGAGCTGAGGCTATCAGTGCAGACACCAGAGACAGAATGAAATGCTAAGGTTTGTGCTGCAGCCACCAAGAAGCCTGTGTGCAAGCACAGGTCACAATACACACCTCCCCTCCTGGGAGCCTGTGCAGCCCACCACTGCCAGGGTCCCGTGATCCAAGGACAACTTCCCCGGGAGAACACATGGCATGCCACAGGCTGTTGCAACGTGACGCCAGCCTCTGCCACCTCAGGCTGGCCGCACATACCATACCCCACCCTCCCCAAGGCCTGAGTGAGCCAGAGACCCCTAATCAGTTGCTACTTTAACACCGTCCCGTCTGAGTGAAGAACAGATGCACTCAGGAGACCTACATGAAGAGGTGGGGCCAAATCCAAAGCAGAACCCCAGGAGCTGTGCGAACAAGGAAGAGAAAGGGAAATCTCTCCCAGCAGCCTCAGAAGCAGCTGATTAAATCTCCACAATCAACTTGATGTACCTTGCATCTCTGGAATACCTGAATAGACAATGAATCAACCCAAAATTAAGGTGGTGGACTTTGGGAGCAACTGGTAGACTTGGGATTTGCTTTCTGCATCAAATTTGTTTCTGGGGTTTTTTTTTAATTTATTTATTTTTGCTGTGTTGGGTCTTCATTTCTGTGTGAGGGCTTTCTCTAGTTGCGGCAAGCAGGGGCCACTCTTCATCGTGGTGCGCGGGCCTCTCACTATTGCAGCCTCTCCTGTTGCGGAGCATAGGCTCCAGGCGCACAGCCTCAGTAGTTGTGGCTCATGGGCCTAGTTGCTCCATGGCATGTGGGATCTTCCCAGACCAGGGCTCAAACCCGTGTCCCCTGCATCAGCAGGCAGACTCTCAAACACTGCGCCACCAGGGAAGCCCCTGTTTCTGGTTTTATGTTTATCTTATTTTAGTACTTAAAGTTTATTACCATTGGTAGATTTGTTTAATAATTTGGTTGCTCTCTTCCTTTTCTTTTATATATAGATATATACATGGTTTTCCTTTTTCTCTTTCTGTAGCTGTGTATGTATATGCTTCTTTGAGTGATTTTCTCTCTATAGCTTTGCTTTTACCATTTGTCCTAGAGTTCTCTCTGTCCTTTTTAAATTGTTCTTTCTTAATATAGCTTTTAGTGCTTGCTGTCATTGGTGGATTTGTTTCTTGGTATGGTCGCTCTCTTCATTCATTCTTTCTTTCTTTCTTTTTCTTTTTTTATTACTTTTTCATTTTTTATTTTTAATAGCTTTTAAAATTTTTTTACCATAATAACTTTATGTTATTTGTTTTTTCTTCTTTCTTTTCTTCTCCCTTTTCTTCTGAGCTGTGTGGCTGACAGGGTCTTGGTGCTCCAGCCGGCTGTCAAACGTGTGCCTCTGAGGTGGGAGAGCCGACTTTAGGACATTGGTCAAACACAGATCTCCAGGCTCAATGTAATGTAAAATGGCAAAAGCTCACCCAGAGATCTCCATCTCAACATAAGACCCAGCTCTGCTCAATGACTAGCAAGCTACAGTGCTGGGCACCCTATGCCAAATAACTAGCAAGACAGGAACACAACCCCACCCATTAGCAGAGAGGCTGCCTAAAATCATAATAAGGTAACAGATAACTCAAAACACACCACCAGAAAGACAATACCCAGCCTAATCCACCAGAACACAGGGACCAGTCCCCTCCACCGGGAGGCCTACACGACCCACTGAACCAAAATTCGTCACTGGGGGCAGACATCAAAAACAACAGGAACTACTAACCTGCAGCATGTGAAAAGGAGATGCCTAGCACAGTAAGTTAAGCAAAATGAGAAGATATACAAACACACAGCAGATGAAGGAGCATAGCAAAAACTTACCAGACCAAAAATATGGAGAGGAAATAGGCAGTCTACCTGAAAAAGAATTCAGAATAATGATACTAAAGCTGATCCAAAATCTTGGAAATAGAATGGAGAAAATATAAGTACTGTTTAAAAAGAACCCTGAATAACTAAAGAGCAAAAACACAAGAATGAACAACAGAATAAATGAAGCTAAAAATCCTAGAGAAGGAATCAATAGCACTATAACTGAGGCAGAAGAATGGATAAGTGACCTGGAAGATAAAGTAGTGGAAATAACTATCACAGAGCAAAATAAACAAAAAAGAATGAAAAGAATTGAGCACAGTCTCAGAGACCTCTAGGACAACATTAAATGCATCAACAGTGGAATTATAGGACAACATTAAATACATCAACAGTGGAATTATAGGGGTCCCAGAAGAAGAAGAGAAAAATAAACGGACTGATAAAATATTTGAAGAGATTATAGCTGAAAACTTGCCTAATATAGGAGAGGAAATAGTCAATCAAGTCCAGGAAGTACAGAGAGTCACATACAGGATAAATCCAACGAGAAACACGCAAAGTCACATATCAATCAAACTACCAAAAATTAAATACAAAGAAAAAATATTAAAAGCAGTAAGGGAACAACAACAAATAAAAAAGAAGGAAATCCCCATAAGTTTCACAGCTGACCTTTCAGCAGAAATTCTGCAAGCCAGAAGGGAGTGGCACGACATATTTAAAGTGGTGAAAGGGAAAAACCTACAACCAAGATTACTTTACACAGCAAGGATCTCATTCAGATTCGATGGAGAAATTAAAATGCTTATAGACAAACAAAAGCTAAGAGAATTCAGAACCACAAAACCACCATTACAACAAATGATAAAGGAACTTCTCTAGGCAGGAAACACAAGAGAAGAAAAAGACCCACAATACCAAACCCAAAACAATTAAGAAAATGGTTATCAGAACATACATATCAACAACAACCATAAACGTAAATGGAATAAATGTTCCCACCAAAAGGCATAGACTGCTGAATGGATAAAAAAACAAGACCCATATATATGCTGTCTATAAGAGACCCAATTCAGACCTAGGGACACATACAGACTGAAAGTGAACAGATGGAAAAAGATATTCCATGCAAATGGAGATCAAAAGAAAGCTGGAGTAGCAATTCTCATATCAGACAAAATAGACTTGCAAATACAGACTATTACAGGAGACAAAGAAGGACACTACATAATGACCCAGGGATCAATCGAAGAAGAAGATACAACAGTTGTAAAAATTTATGCATCCAACATAAGAGCACATCAATACATAAAGCAAATGTTAACAGCTATAAAAGGGGAAATCAACAGCAACACAGTCATAGAAGGGGACTTTAACTCCCCATTTTCACCAATGGACAGATCATCCAAAATGAAACTAAATAAGGAAACACAAGCTTTAAATGATACATTAAACAAGATGAACTTCATTGATAATTATAAGACATTCCAACCAAAAACAACAGAATACACTTTCTTCTCAAGTCCTCATGGAACATTCTCCAGGATAGATCATATCTTGGGTCACAAGTCAAGCCTTGGTAAATATAAGGAAACTGAAATCATATCAAGTATCTTCCCGACCACAAGGCTATGAGACTAGATATCAATTACAGGAAATAATCTGTAAAAAATACAAACACATGGAGGCTAAACAATACACTATTAAATAACCAAGAGATAACTGAAGAAATCAAAGAGGAAAAGAAAAAATATCAAGAAACAAATGACAATGAAAACAAGATGACCCGAAAACTATGGGATACAGCAAAAGCAGTTCTAAGAGGGAAGTCTGTAGCAATACAAACCTACCTCACAAAACAATAAACATCTCAAATAAACAACCTAACCTTACACCTAGAGCAACTGGAGAAAGAAGAACAAAAAAAAACGCAAAAGTTAGCAGAAGGAAAGAAATCATAAAGATAAGATCAGAATAACTGAAAAAAAATATGAAGGAAACAATAGCAAAGATCAATAAAACTGAAAGCTGGTTCTTTGAGAAGATAAAGAAAATAGATAAACCATTAGCCAGACTCATCAAGAAAAAAAGGGAGAAGACTCAAATCAATAGAATTAGAAATGAAAAAGGAGAAGTAACAACTGACACTGCACAAATACAAAGGATCATGAGAGATTACTACAAGCCAAAAAAACGGACAACCTGAAAGAAATGGACAAATTCCTAGAAAACCACAACCTCCTGATACTGAACAAGGAAGAAACAGAATATATAAACAGACCAACCAGAAGAACTGAAATTGAGACTGTGATTAAGTCTTGCAAAAAAAAAAGCCCACGACCAGATGGCTTCACAGACGAATTCTATCCAACATTTAGAGAAGAGTTAACACCTATCCTTCTCAAACTTTTCCAAAATATAGCAGAGGGAGGAATACTTCCAAACTCATTCTACAAGGCCATGATCATCCTGATACCAAAACCAGACAAAGATATCACAAAGAAAACTACAGGCCAATATCACTGATGAACATAGATGCAAAACTCCTCAACAAAATACTAGCAAACAGAATCCAACAGCACATTAAAAGGATCATACACCATGATCAAGTGGAGGTTATCCCAGGAATGCAAAGATTCTTCAATATATACAAATCAAGCAATGTGATAAATCATATTAACAAATTGAAAGAGAAAAATGATAAAATCATCTCAATAGATGCAGAAAAAGCATTCAACAAACTTCAACACCGATTTATGATAAAAACCCTCCAGAATGTAGGCATAGAGGGAACTTACCTCAACACAATAAAGACCATATATGACAAACACAGAGCCAACATTGTTCTCAATGGTGAAAAACTGAAACCATTTCCACTAAGGTCAGGAACAAGACAAGGTTGCCCACTCTCACCACTCTTATTCAACATAGTTTTGGAAGTTTTCGCCACAGCAATCAGAGAAGAAAAAGAAATACAAGGAATCCAAATTGGTAAAGAAGAAGTAAAGCTGTCACTGTTTGCAGATGACATGATACTATACATAGAGAATCCTAAAGATGCTACCAGAAAACTACTAGAGCTAATCACTGAATTTGGTAAAGTAGCAGGATACAAAATTAAAGAATAGAAATCTCTTGCATTCCTATACACTTATGATTAAGAATCTGAAAGAGAAATTAAGGAAACACTGCCATTTACCACTGCAACAGAAAGAATAAAATACCTGGGAATAAACCTACCTAAGGAGACAAAAGACCTATATGCAGAAAACTATAAGACACTGATGAAAGAAATTAAAGATGATACAATCAGATGGAGAGATATACCATGTTCTTGGATTGGAAGAATCAACATTGTGAGAATGACTATATGACCCAAAGCAATCTACAGATTCAATGCAATCAATATCAAACTACCAATATCATTTTTCACAGAACTAGAAATAATTTCACAATTTGTATTGAAACACAAAAGACCCCAAATAACAAAAGCAATCTTGAGAAAGAAGAATGGAGCTGGAGGAATCAGGCTCTCAGACTTCAGACTATACTACAAAGCTAGAGTGATAAAGACAGTACGGTACTGCCACAAAAACAGAAATATAGATCAATTGAAGAGGATAGAAAGCGCAAAGATAGAAGATGGCAGAAGAGTAAGATACAGAGATCACCTTCCTCCCCACAGACACATTGTAGTGGAATAACTGAGGACATGGAAAGGAGACGTGACCCATGAGCCCCCCCTTGGCAAACCGAGGGCTAGCAAATAAGCCAGAACCCCTTGGCAAACCGAGGGCTGGCACCCCTCGGCAAACCGAGGCCTAGAAAATAGGCCAGAACGCCTCAGCATACCGAAGGCTGGTGAATAAGCCAGGACTGCAGGCAGTCCTGGATACTTTGGGCACTGATCCATGAAATGACCTCAGTATAATCAGAACACAAGGAAATGACCTTGTGCTACTTTAGTATAATCAGAATGATGGGAACACAAGGAGATGTCCTTGTGCTGCTTATGAGCTCAAGGACGAAGCACGGCATGTCTTCAAGAAAGCCTATTGTTGCTTGTATAATCAATAAAAGCATATGTTGCTGCTTTGGCATTTGTGGAATGTTAAGAAAACAAGTCTTAAGATGTAAACACAGATAATGCTTAAATAAAAGTCACCACAGCAGGACAGACGGCGCTGTATTGCCTGAGCGAGCAGCAGCCCTCTACTGCTGTGTTTCTGCACAATTCATCTCGTGTGATGAGCTTGCTTTCGGCCCTGTCATAAGAAAACTACATTTGGCGCCCGAACATGGACCTGAAGGTAAATAATCGCGTGATCGCAGGACCGAAGGGGAATTTGGTACGCTCAAGAGTAAGCGAAACCTTCAGGAACAGTAGAGTAATGGGGAATTCCCCGTCAGTAGAATGTAATTACATTCGACTCCTGAAACAATTATTACGGAGTTCAGGAGTGAAAGTGAAACCAGAATCTTTTGATGAACTGTTTGCGGAGATTCGTAAATATTGTTACTGATTTCAACCTACTAGTCATAACCAGTTGAGTTTGAAAGTTTGGAAACAGGTTATGTGAGCCTTAGGAAGAGTTCATCAGCATGGAGACCTTATATCTGTCCGTGTTTGGTCTCTTTGTAATTTAATTTCCCTTGCCCTGGAACCATTACAATCTGAAACTGAAAGTGAAAATGGGGCGCGTCCCCAGCCTCCGAATTCTGCTCCCGATCGCTCTGCTGTTTTTCGTACTCTGTTCTGTGAGTCTCCTATAGAGGACATTCCTCTGCCTCCTCCTCCTCTTATGTCTGAAAAAGGAGAGGATTTTTAGGGTTCCAGTGATGAAGGGGCTTTTTCTGATGATGATAAAGATCGGGAGCAAGTTAGCAAACCAAATGAGATGCCACCTTCTCAACAGAATGAGATCTCTGATATACTTTCAAAGTTAAAAAATTTGATAGTTAATTGGAAGAAAATAAAAACAATGCTACCACTCCTTTATATCAGGAGCCATGTCCTACTATTCCTTCAGCTCCTCCTTTAGAATTAGCAGCTTATCCTGTTGGAGCCTCTCATCAGTTTCGCTTTCCTCTAAAACCTGAATCTAATAAACTTTTATTGGAAGAAGAGATGAATAAGGAAGAAAAGCAATATTCTGAATCATTCTTTGCTTTCCCTATTGTTAGACAAGCTATGCCTGCTAATGATCAATTTCCAAATGGATATGTGAACGTTGAGTATAACTCTCATGATATAAAAATTTTAAAAATGCTAAAAGAAGCCATTAATGCATATGGGATGCATTCTAATTATGTTCAAGGTCTTTTGTCTAGGTATGCTTCCGAAAACATATTAATTCCTCAGGATGGGGAGGCGCTTGCCAAGACTGTTCTTGAACCTGGACAATATATGCAGTTTAAGACTTGGTGGAAAGAAGAAGGCACCTCCATTGACCTGGGGGCAAATGAAAAAGTTTACAGGCACTGCTGAAAATCTTGTTATTTCACAGGGTAAACACCTCACTAGCACCAATCTTTTTGTGGCTATGTTGGCAGTGCTGTCTGCACAGGTAATAAGCATATCAGCCAATGAGGTAAATTGTACTAACCATACATATTGGACTTATATTCCTAACCCTCCTCTTAATTTGGGGGTTACCTGGTGGGATGCCCCAATTCTTGTATATGTAAATGAGTCTGGATGGTTGCCTGGTCCTTTTGATGATAGAGGCCCTTTGAAGCCGGAAGAAGAAGGAAGGATAACAGAGAATTACACGGTGGGTGTTAGTGGACCTCCTATTTGTATGGGAAAGGGAGATCATTGCCTTAAAATGAATTATCAGGCATGGTTAAGTGTTGTCAAAAATGAAAGCAGATATCATGGGTTATATCTTTTGAGTGCTTATAGTTTTGAGAATTCTAATTCCACTCTTTATGAGAATGTTTCCACACCCTATTTGCCTCCATGCCATGTGCCTCTTGTACATCGATTATCAGTTTGGGTCCATTGGACTCGATGACAAGGAGAAATGGCTCGGGTTCTTTTTAATACTTCTGGGGGAAGCATCATTGATTGGAGCCCTTTTGACTCTGCCCGAGGAAGAAGGGGTCTGAAGAATTTACACTGGCATAGAGAGAATAACACCATTTATAGCAATACTATTAATGATACCATAGTATGGCATGCTAGAGGGTTTTCTCCTCCTGGTCCTCATTTAAATGGATATCCTATACAAAAGGATTTGTGGAAGCTTATGGCAGCTTTGGAAAAGATTAATGCTTGGGTAGGACATATGGATAACAAATCTGGAAATCATAGTTTGACTTTTCATAAAAATGTTACTCGGTATACTCGTAGTTGTGTAAAATTACCTTATATATTGTTAAAGGGACCAGCTGAATGGAATAAGACTCTAGGTATTATAATATGTAAAAATTGCTCTCTGTATACCTGTATTAACTCTAGTATATCTTTTAACATATCTACTAAAAGTCTGTGTATCTTACGAGTTCGGACAGGTTTTTGGCTTCCTGTCAATCTTGGAAGGGAATGGCAAGAATCTCTTCCTATGGCTGTTTTGCAATATTTAGCTGATGCATTAAAAAGAAGTAAAAGATTCATAGGAATGTTGATTGCAGCTGTCATGGGTATTATAGCCATAACAGCTACTGCTGCAGTAGCTGGAGTTGCTTTAGAACAATCCATTCAGACCGTTGATTATATAACTGATAGGCATAAAAATTCTGAAATGCTTTGGTCCTCTCAACGACAAATTGATTCGGAAATACATTCGGAAATAGCAGACTTACAACAAGCTGTGGTTATGTTGGGGGACCAACTTGTGAATTTGCAAAGACAAATGAAGCTACGTTGTGATTGGAATCAAAGTGCCTTTTGTGTCACTTCGGTTCCATATAATCAGTCTGCATTCCCCTGGGCAAAAATAAAAAAACATTTATTACATCACAAAAATCTGACAGAAGAAATTGTGAATTTACAAGGGGAAATTCAACAAACTTTTCAAAAGAAATTACAACGACTTAATTTGCAAGAAGTATGGACTGGAATTATTCAAGGATTTAATAATTTAAATCCTATGTCTAAATTACATGCTTTATTTGGTTCTACCGCAGGATTGTTAATGATCATTATAATAATAATCATATGTTTAATTGTAGTCTGACAACGAGTGAATGCCACCCGCCAGGCAACATCACAACAAGCTGCCGTGTTCTCCTTGATGCTGCACAAGCTGCAAAACAAAAAGGGGGAAATGTAGTGGAATAACTGAGGACATGGAAAGGAGACGTGACCCATGACCCCCCCCTCGGCAAACCAAGGCCTAGCGAATAAGCCAGAACCCCTTGGCAACCCGAGGGCTGGCACCACTCAGCAAACCATGGGCTAGCGAATAGGCCAGAACCCCTCGGCAAACTGAGGGCTGGTGAATAAGCCAGGACTGCAGGCAGTCCTGGATACTTTGGGCACTGATCCATGAAATGACCTCAGTATAATCAGAACACAAGGAAATGACCTTGTGCTACTTTAGTATAATCAGAATGATGGGAACACAAGGAGATGTCCTTGTGCTGCTTATGAGCTCAAGGACGAAGCACAGCATGTCTTCAAGAAAGCCCATTGTTGCTGTATAATCAATAAAAGCATATGTTGCTGCTTTGGCACTTCTGGAATGTTAAGAAAACAAGTCTTAAGATGTAAACATAGATAATGCTTAAATAAAAGTTACCACAGCAGGACAGAGGGTGCTGTATTGCCTGAGTGAGCAGCAGCCCTCTACTGCTGTGCTTCTGCACAATTCATCTCGTGTGATGAGCTTGCTTTCCGCCCTGTCATAAGAAAACTACAATATACATCAGAAATACATCTACAGGTGGAATAACTCCTACACAACATCCACTGAACGCTGGCAGAAGACATCAGACCTCCCAAAAGGCAAGAAACTCCCCACGTACCTGGGTAGGGCAAAAGAAAAAAGAATAAACACAGACAAAAGAATAGGTATGGGACCTGCACCAGTGGGAGGGAGCTGTGAAGGAGGAAAGGTTTCCACACACTAGAAGCCCCTTTGCGGGCAGCGACTGCGGGTGGTGAAGGGGGAAGCTTTGGAGCTGTGGAGGAGAGCACAGCAACAGGGGTGCAGAGGGCAAAGTGGAGAGATTCCCACATAGAGGATCAGTGCCGACCAGCACTCACCAGCTGGAGAGGCTGGTCTGCTCACCTGCTGGTGTGGGCGGGGCCTGCGAGCTGAGGCTCGGCCTTCAGTCAGATCGCAGGAAGAGGACTGGCGGCATGAACACAGCCAAAAGAGGTTAGTGCATCATGTTTAGCCAGGAAGAAGGCCAGGAAAAAGTCTCGACCCGCCTAAGAAACAAGAGAGTTTCTCTTCCCTCTTTGTTTCCTGGTGCACCAGGAGAGGGGATTAAGAGGGCTGCTTAAAGGTGCTCCAGAGACGGGTGCAAGCCGAGGCTATTAGCGGGATCCCAGAGACAGGAATGAGACACAAAGGATGCTGCTGCCGCTACCAAGAAGCCTGTGTGCGAGAACAGGTCACTATCCACACCTGCCCTACCGGGAGGCTGTGCAGCCCACCACTGCCAGGGTCCCGTGATCCAGGGACAACTTCCCAAGGAGAACGCACTGTGTACCACAAGCTGCTGCAATGAAACGCCGGCCTCTGCCGCCGCAGGCTCACCCTGCACTCCGTGCCCGTCCCTCCCCACAGCCTGTGTGAGCAGGGACCCCGAAACAGCGGCTTCATTAACCACTTCCTGTCTAAGTGAAGAAGAGACGCCCTCCGGCGACATACACACAGAGGCGGGACCAAATCCAAAGCTGAACCCTGGGAGCAGTGCGAACAAAGAAGAGAAAGGGAAATTTCTCCCAGCAGACTCAGGAGCAGCGGATTAAATCTCCAAAATCAAGCTGATGTACCCTGTATCGGTGGAATACCCAAATAGACAACTAATCGTCCCAAACTGAGGCAGTGGACTTTGAGAGCAAGATATATTATTCTTTCCACTTTTCATGTTTTTGTAAGTGTGTATGTGTATGCTTTTGTGTGAGATTTTGTCTGTATAGCTTTGCTTTCACCATTAGTCCTAGGGATTGGTCTGTCTGTTTTTGTTTGTTTGCTTGTTTGTTTTTTGTAACTTTAAAAAGAAAATTTTGTCTTAATAACTATTATTTATTTTAATAAATTTATTTTATATCATCTTTATTTTATTTTATATTATCCTATTTCCTTCTTTCTTTCATTCTTTCTACTTTTTCTCCCTTTTATTCTGAGCCATGTGGATGAAACGCTCTTGTTGCTGCAGCCAGGAGTCAGTGCTGTGCCTCTGAGGTGGGAGAGCCAAATTCAGGACACTGGTCCACAAGAGACCTCCCAGATCCACCTAATATCAAATGGCAAAAATCTCCCAGAGATCTCCATGTCAACACCAACACCCAGCTTCACTCAACGACCAGCAAGCTACAGTGCTGGACACCCTATGCCAAACAACTAGCCAGACAGGAACACAACCCCATCCATTAGCACAGAGGCTGCCTAAAATTGTAATAAGGCCACAGACACCCCAAAACACATCATCAGACATGGACTTGCTACCAGAAAGACAAAATGCAGCCTCATCCACCAGAACACAGGCAATAGTCCCCTTCACCAGGAAGTCTACACAACCCACTGAACCAACTTTAGCCACTGGGGGAAGACAAAAAAAAAAAAAAAAACAGGAAATATGAACCTGCAGCCTGCAAAAAGTAGACCCCAAACACAGTAAGATAAGCAAAGCGAGAAGACAGAAAAATACACAGCAAATAAAGGAGCAACATAAAAACCTACCACACCTAACAAATGAAGAGGAAATAGTCAGTCTACCTGAAAAAGAATTCAGAATAAGGATAGTAAAGGTGATCCAAAATCTTAGAAATAGAATAGAGAAAATGCAAGAAATATTTAACAAGGACCTAGAAGAACTAAAGAGGAAACAAGCAATGATGAACAACACAATAAATGGAATTAAAAATACTCTAGAAAGGATCAATAACAGAATAACTGAGGCAGAAGAACGGATAAGTGACCTGGAAGATAAAATAGAGGAAATAACAAATGCAGAGCAGAATAAAGAAAACAGAATGAAAAGAACTGAGGACAGTCACAGAGACCTCTGAGACAACATTAAACGTACCAACATTCGAATTATAGGGGTCCCAGAATAAGAAAAGAGAAAGAAATGGATGGAGAAAATATTTGAAGAGATTATAGATAAAAACTTCCGAAATATGAGAAAGGAAATAGATAATAAAGTCCAGGAAACACACAGAGTCCCAAACAGGATAAATAAAAGGAGAAACACGACAAGACACATATTAATCAAACTGTCAAAAATTGAAAACAAAGAAAACGTATTAAAAGCAGCAAGGGGATGGAAAATGATATTCCATGCAACTGGAAACCAAAAAAAGCTGGAATAGCAATTCTCATATCAAACAAAATAGACTTTAAAATAAAGACAAGAAACAAAGAAGGTCACTACATAATGATCAAGATATTGATCAAAGAAGAAGATATAGCAATTGTAAATATTTATGCATCCAACATAGGAGCATCTCAATACATAAGGCAAATACTAACAGCCATAAAATGGGAAATCGACAGTAACACATTCATAACAGGGGACTTTAACACCCCACTTTCACCCATGGACAGATCATCCAAAATGAAAATAAATAAGGAAACACAAGCTTTAAATAATACATTAAACAAGATGGACTTAATTGATATTTATAGGACATTCCATCCAAAAACAACAGAATACACATTTTTCTCGAGTGCTCATGGAACATTCTCCAGGATAGATCATATCTTGTGTCACAAATCAAGCCTTGGTAAATTTAAGAAAATTGAAATTGTATCAAGTATCTTTTCCGACCACAACGCTATGGGACTAGATATCAATTACAGGAAAAGATCTGTAAAAAATACCAACACACGGAGCCTAAACAATACACTACTTAATGACAAAGTGACCACTGAGGAAATCAAAGAGGAAATAAAAAATACCTAGAAACAAATGACAATGGAGACACGACAAACCGAACCAATGGGATGCAGCAAAAGCATTTCTAAGAGGGAAGTATATAGCAATATAAGCCCACATTAAGAAACAGGAAACATCTCGAAAAAACAACCTAACATTGAACGTAAAGCAATTAGAGAAAGAAGAACAACGACAACAAAAAGCCCCGGAAGTTAGCTGAAGGAAAGAAATCATAAAAATCAGATCAGAAATAAATGAAAAAGAAATGAAGGAAACGATACCAAAGATCAATAAAACTAAAAGCTGGTTCTTTGAGAAGATAAACAAAATTGATAAACCATTAGCCAGACTCATCAAGAAAACAAGGGAGAAGATTCAAATCAATAGAATTAGAAATGAAAAAGGAGAAGTAACAACTGACACTGCAGAATTACAAAAGATCATGAAAGATTACTACAATCAACACTATGCCAATAAAATGGACAACCTGAGAGAAATGAACAAATTCTTAGAAAGGCACAACCTGCTAAGACTGAATCAGGAAGAAATAGAAAATATGAACAAACCAATCACAAGCACTGAAATTGAGACTGTGATTAAAAATCTTCCAACAAACAAAAGCCCACAACCTGATGGCATCACAGGCGAATTCTATTCAAACATTTAGAGAAGAGCTAACACCTATCCTTCACAAACTCTTCCAAAATATAGCAGAGGGAGGAACACTCCCAAACTCATTCTACGAGGCCACCAATACCCGGATACCACAGCCAAACACGTCACAAGGAAAACTACTGCCCAATATCACTGACAAACAGAGATGCAAAAATCCTCAACAGAACACAAGCAGACAATTCACCAGCACATTAAAAGGATCATACACCATGAACAGGTGGGGTTTATTCCAGGAATGCAAGGATTCTTCAATATACGCAAATCAATCAACGTGATATACCATATTAACAAACTGAAGAAGAAAAACCATATGATCATCTCAATAGATGCAGAGAAAGCTTTCTACAAAATTCAACACCCATTTATGATAAAAACTCTGCAGAAAGTAGGCATAGAGGGAATTTTCCTCAACATAATAAATGGCATATATGACAAACTCACAGCCAACATCATCCTCAGTGATGAAAAACTGAAAGCATTTCCACTAAGATCAGGAACAAGACAAGGTTGCCCAGTCTCACCACTCTGACTCAACATAGTTTTGGAAGTTTTAGCAACAGAAATCAGAGAAGAAAAAGAAATGAAAGGAATCCAAATTGGAAAAGAAGAAGTAAAGCTGTCACTGTTTGCAGATGACATGATACTATACATAGAGGATCCCAAAGATGCTACCAGAAAACTACTAGAGATAAACAATGTATTTGGTAAAGTAGCAGGATACAAAATTAATGCACAGAAATCTCTGGCATTCCTATACACTAATGATGAAAAATCTGAAAATGAAATTAAGAAAACACTCCCATTTACCACTGCAACAAAAAGAATAAAATATCTAGGAATAAACCTACCTAAGGAGACAAAAGACCTGTATGCAGAAAATTATAAGACACTGATGAAAGGAATTAAAGATGATACAAATAGATGGAGAGATATACCATGTTCTTGGATTGGAAGAATCAATATTGTGAAAATGACTCTAGTACCCAAAGCAATCTACAGATTGAATGCAATCCCTATCAAACTACCACTGGCATTTTTCAAGAACAAGAACAAAATTTTCACAATTTGTGTGGAAACACAAAATACCCTGAATAGCTCAAGCAATCTTGTGAACCAAAAATGGAGCTGGAGGAATCAGGCTCCCTGACTTCAAACTATACTAATAAGCTACAGTAATCAAGACAGTATGGTACTGGCACATAAACAGAAATATAGATGAATGGAACAGGAAAGAAAGCCCAGATATAAATCATGCACATATGGTCACTTTAGCTTTGATAAAGGATGCAAGAATATACAGTGTAGAAAAGACAGCCTCTTCAATAAGTGGTGCTGTGAAAACTGGACAGGTCCATGAAAAAGTATGAGATTAGAACACTCCCTAACACCATATAAAAAAATAAGCTCAAAATGGATTAAAGACCTAAATGTAAGGCCAGAAACTATCAAACTCTTAGAGGAAAACATAGGCAGAACACTCTATGACATAAATCACAGCAAGATTCTTTTTGACCCACCTCCTAGAGACATGGAAATAAAAACAAAAATAAACAAATGGTACCCATGAAACCTCAAAGCTTTTGCACAGCAAAGGAAACCATAAACAAGACCAAAAGACAACCTTCAGAATGGGAGAAAATATTTGCAAATGAAGCAACTGACAAAGGATTAATCTCCAAAATTTACAAGCAGCTCATGCAGCTCAATACCAAAAAAACAAACAACCCAATCCAAAAATGGGCAGAAGACCTAAATAGACATTTCTCCAAAAGAAGATATACAGATTGCCAACAAACACATGAAAGGATGCTCAACATCACAAATCATTAGAGAAATGCAAATCAGAAGTAAAATGTATCACCTCACACCATTCAGAATGGCCATCATCAAAAAATCTAGAAACAATAAATGCTGGAGAGGGTGTGGAGAAAAGGGAACCCTCTTGCACTGCTGGTAGGAATGTGAATTGGTACAGCCACTGTGGAAACAGTATGGAGGTTCCTTCAAAAACTACAAATAGAAGACGAGTGGAAGATGGTGGAAGAATAAGACGCGGAGATCACCTTCCTCCCCACAGATACACCACAAATACATCTACACGTGGAACAACTCCTACAGAACACTTACTGAACACTGGCAGAAGACCTCAGACCTCCCAAAACGCAAGAAACTCCCCAGGTCCTGGGTAGGGCAAAAGAAAAAACAGAGACAAAAGAATAGGGACTGGACCTGCAAAAGTGGGAGGGAGCTGTGAAGGAGGAAAGAGTTCCACACACTAGGAAGCCCATTCACAGGCAGGGCTGCAAGCTGAGGCTCTAGCTTTGCTCGGAGCGCAGGGAGAGGACTGGGTTTGACGGCATGAACACAGCCTGAATGGCTTAGGGCACCATGGATAGCCGGGAGGGAGTACGGGAAAAAGTCTGGACCTGCCAAAGAGGCAAAAGACTTTTTCTTCCCTCTGTGATTCCTGGTGCACTAGGAGAGGGGATTAAGAGCGCTGCTTAAAGGAGCTGCACAGACGGGCGGGAGCCTCGCCTAAAATCGCGGACCCCAGAGACGGGCATGAGATGCTAAGGCTGCTGCTGCGGCCAACAAGAAGCCTGTGTGTGAGCACAGGTCACTCTCCACACCTCCCTTCCGGAGAGCCTGTACAGCCCGCCACTGCCAGGTTCCCAGGATCCAGGGACAACTTCCTCAGGAGAACACATGGCGAGCCTCAGGCTGGTGAAACGTCGTGCCGGCCTCTGTTGCCGCAGACTTGCCCCGCACTCCGTGCCCCTCGCTCCCCCAGGCCGGAGTGAGCCAAAGCCCCCGAATCAGCGGCTCCTTTAACCCTGTCCTGTCTGAGTGAAAAACAGATGCCCTCCAGTGACCTACACACAGAGGCGGTGCCAAATCCAAAGCTGAGCCCCTGGGAGCTGTGCGAACAAACAAGAGAAAGGGAAATCTCTCCCAGCAGCCTTAGAAGCAGCGGACTAAAGCTCCACAATCATCTTGATGTACCCTGCATCTGTGGAATACATGAATAGACAACGAATCATCCCAAATTGAGGAGGTGGACTTTGAGAGCAAGATTTATGATTTTTTCCCCTTTTCCTCTTTTTGTGAGTGTGAATGTGTATGCTTCTGTGTGAGATTTTGTCTGTGTAGCTTTGCTTCCACCATTTGTCCTAGGGTTCTATCTGTCCGTAGTTTTGGGGTTTTTTTGTGGTTTTTTTCTTAATGATTATTTTTTATTTTAATTATTTTATTTTACTTTATCTACTTTCTTTCTTTCCTTCCTTCACTCCTTTAGAAAATGAATCATGCCAAATTAAGGAGGTGGACTTTGAGAGCAATTTTATGATTTTTTCCCCTTTTCCTCTTTTTGTGAGTGTGTATGCTTCTGTGTGAGATTTTGTCTGTACAGCTTTGCTTCCACCATTTGTCCTAAGGTTCTATCCGTCTGTTTTTTTTTATTCTTTTTTCTTAATAATTATTTTTTATTTTAATAACTTTATTATATTTTACTTTACTTTAATGTCTATCTTTATTTCTTTTTTCCTTCCTTCCCTCCTTCCTTCCTTCCTCCCTCGTACCCTCCCTCCCTCCTTTCTTTCTATCTTTCCTTCCTTCCTTCTTTCCTTCTTTTCTTCTTTTCTTCTTTCTTTCTTTCTTTCTTTCTTTCCTTCTTTCTACTTCTACTAATGCTTTCTCTCTACGATTTCTCCCTTGTATTCTGAGCCGTGTGGATGAAAGGCTCTTGGTGCTGCAACCAGGAGTCACTGCTGTGCCTTTGACAGGGGAGAGCCAACTGCAGGACACTGGTCAACAAGAGACCTCCCAGCTCCACATAACATCAAATGGTGAAAATCTACCAGAGATCTCCATCTCAATGCAAGCACCCAGCTTCAATAAACGACCATCAAGCTACAGTGCTGGACACCCTATGCCAAACAACTAGCAAAACAGGAGCACAAGCCCACCCATTAGCAGAGATGCTGCCTAAAATCGTAAGTCCACAGACACCCCAAAAAACACCACCAGACGTGGACCTGCCCACCAGAAAGACAAGATCCAGCCTCATCCACCAGAACACAGGCACTAGTCCCTTCCACCAGGAAGCCTAGACAACCCACTGAACCAACCTTAGCCACAGGGGACAGAGGCCAAAAACAATGGGAACTACGAACATGCAGCCTGCAAAAAGGAGACCCCAAACACAGTAAGATAAGCAAACTGACAAGACAGAAAAACACACAGCAGATGAAGGAGCAAGAAAAAAACCCACCAGACCTTACAAATGAAGGGGAAATAGGCAGTCTACCTGAAAAAGAATTCAGAATAATGATAGTAAAGATGATCCAAAATCTTGGAAGTAGAATAGACAAAATGCAAGAAACATTTCACAAGGACCTAGAAGAACTAAAGATGAAACAAACAACAATGAACAACACAATAAATGAAATTAAAAACACTCTAGATGGGATCAGTAGCAGAATAACTGAGGCAGAAGAACGGATAAGTGACCTGGAAGATAAACTAGTGGAAATAACTAGTACAGAGCAGAATAAAGAAAAAAGAATGAAAAGAACTGAGGACATTCTCAGAGACCTCTGGGACAACATTAAATGTACCACCATTCGAATTATAGGGGTTCCAGAAGAAGAAGAGAAAAAGAAAGGGACTGAGAAATTATTTGAAGAGATTACAGTAGGAAACTTCTGTAATGTGGGAAAGGAAATATTTAATCAAGTCCAGTAAGCACTGAGAGTCCCATACAGGATAAATCCAAGGAGAAATATGCTAAGACACATATTAATCACACTGTCAAAAATTAAATACAAAGAAAGCATATTAAAAGCAGCAAGGAAACAGCAATAAATAACACGCAAGGGAATCCCGTAAGGTTAACAGCTGATCTTTCAGCAGAAACTCTGCAAGCCAGAAGGGAGTGGCAGGACATATTTAAAGTGATGAAGGAGAAAAACCTGAAACCAAGATTACACTACCCAGCAAGGATATCATTCAGATTTGATGGAGAAATTAAAACCTTTACAGACAAGCAAAAGCTGAGAGTTCAGCACCACCAAACCAGCTTTACAACAAATGCTAAAGGAATTTCTCTAGGCAAGAGAAGGAAAAGACCTACAATAACGAACGCAAAACAATTTAGAAAATGGGAATAGGAATATACATATCGATAATTACCTTAAATGTAAATGGACTAAATGCTCCCAGCAAAAGACACTGATTGGCTGAATGGATACAAAAATAAGACCCATATATATGCTGCCTACAAGGGACCCACTTCAAACCCAGAAACACACACAGACTGAAAATAAAGGGATGGTAAAATATATTCCCTGAAAATAGAAACTGAAAGAAAGCTGGAGTAGCAATTCACATATCAGACAAAATGACTTTAAAATAAAGACTATTAGAAGAGACAAAGAAGGACACTACATAATGATCAAGGGATCGATCCAAGAAGAAGATATAACAATTGTAAATATTTATGCACCCAACATAGGAGCACCTCAATACATAAGGCAAATGCTAACAGCCATAAAAGGGGAAATCGACAGTAACACATTCATAGTAGGGGACTTTAACACCCCACTTTCACCCATGGACAGACCATCCGAAATGAAAATAAATAAGGAAACACAAGCTTTAAATGATACATTAAACAAGGTGGACTTAACTGATATTTATAGGACATTCCATCCAAAAACAACAGAATACACATTTTTCTCGAGTGCTCATGGAACATTCTCCAGGATAGATCATATCTTGTGTCACAAATCAAGCCTTGGTAAATTTAAGAAAATTGAAATTGTATCAAGTATCTTTTCCGACCACAACGCTATGGGACTAGATATCAATTACAGGAAAAGATCTGTAAAAAATACCAACACACGGAGCCTAAACAATACACTACTTAATGACAAAGTGATCACTGAGGAAATCAAAGAGGAAATAAAAAATACCTAGAAACAAATGACAATGGAGACACGACAAACCGAACCAATGGGATGCAGCAAAAGCATTTCTAAGAGGGAAGTATATAGCAATATAAGCCCACATTAAGAAACAGGAAACATCTCGAAAAAACAACCTAACCTTGAATGTAAAGCAATTAGAGAAAGAAGAACAACAACAACAAAAAGCCCCGGAAGTTAGCTGAAGGAAAGAAATCATAAATATCAGATCAGAAATAAATGAAAAAGAAATGAAGGAAACGATACCAAAGATCAATAAAACTAAAAGCTGGTTCTTTGAGAAGATAAACAAAATTGATAAACCATTAGCCAGACTCATCAAGAAAACAAGGGAGAAGACTCAAATCAATAGAATTAGAAATGAAAAAGTAGAAGTAACAACTGACACTGCAGAAATACGAAAGATCATGAGAGATTACTACAAGCAACTCTATGTCAATAAAATGTACAACCTGGAAGTAATGGACAAATTCTTAGAAATGGACAACCTGCCAAGACTGAATGACGAAGAAATAGAAAATAAGAACAGACCAATCACAAGCACTGAAATTGAAACTGTGATTAAAAATCTTCCAACAAACAAAAGCCCACGACCTGATGGCTTCACAGGTGAATTCTATCAAACATTTAGAGAAGAACTAACACCTATCCTTCTCAAACTCTTCCAAAATAGAGCAGAGGGAGGAACACTCACAAACTCATTCTATGAGGGAACATCACCCTGAAACCAAAACCAGACAAGGATGTCACAAAGAAAGAAAACTACAGGCCTATATCACTGATGAACATAGATGCAAAAATCCTCAACAAAATACTAGCAAACAGAATCCAACAGCACATTAAAAGGATCATAAACCATGATCAACTGGGGTTTATTCCAGGAATGCAAGGATTCTTCAATATATGCAAATCAATCAATATGATGATCCATATTAATAAATGGAAGGAGAAAAACAATATGATCATCTCAATAGATGCAGAAAAAGTTTTCTACAAAATTCAACACCCATTTATGATAAAAACTCTGCAGAAAATAGGCATAGAGGGAACTTTCCTCAACATAATACAAGCCATATATGACAAAACCACAGCCAACATCATCCTCATTGGTGAAAAACTGAAAGCATTTCCACTAAGATCAGGAACAAGACAAGGTTGCTCACTCTCACCACTCTTATTCAACATAGCTTCGGAAGTTTTAGCCACAGCAATCAGAGAAGAAAAGGAAACAAAAGGAATCCAAATTGGAAAAGAAGAAGTAAAGCTGTCACTGTTTGCAGATGACATGATACTATATAGAGAGAATCCTAAATATGCTACCAGAAAACTACTAGAGCTAATCAATGAATTTGGTAAAGTAGCAGGATACAAAATTAATGCACAGAAATATTTGGCATTCCTATACACTAATGATGAAAAATCTGAATCTGAAAACAAGAAAACACTCCAATTTACCATTGCAACAAAAAGAATAAAATATCTAGGAATAAACCTACCTAAGGAGACAAAAAACCTGTATGCAGAAAATTATAAGACACTGATGAAAGAAATTAAAGATGATACAAATAGATGGAGAGATATACCGTGTTCTTGGATTGGAAGAATCTATGTTGTGAGAATGACTCGACTACCCAAAGCAATCTACAGATTCAATACAATCCCTATCAAACTACCACTGCCATTTTTCACAGAACTAGAACAAAAAATTTTACAAATTGTATGGATACACAAAAGACGCCGAGTACCGAAAGCAATCTTGAGAACGAAAAATGGAGCTGAAGGAATCAGGCTCCCTGACTTCACATTACAGTACAAAGCTACAGTAATCAAGACAGTATGGTACTGGCACAGAAAAAGAAAGATAGATCAATGGAACAGGATAGAAAGCCCAGAGATAAACACACGCATATATGGTCCCCTTATCTTTGATAAAGGAGGCAGGAATGTACAGTGGAGAAAGGACAGCCTCTTCAATAAGTGGTGCTGGGGAAACTGGACAGCTACATGTAAAAGCATGAGATTAGATCACTCCCTAACACCACACACAAAAATAAGGTCAAAATGGATTAAAGACCTAAACGTAAGGCCAGGAACTCTCAAACTCGTAGAGGAAAATATAGGCAGAACACTCTATTACATAAATCACAGCAAGATCCTTTTTGACCCACCTCCTAGAGACATGGAAATAAAAACAAAAATAAACAAATGGGACCTAATGAAACTTCAAAGCTTTTGCACAGTAAAGGAAACCATAAACAAGACCAAAAGACAACCCTCAGAATGGGAGAAAATATTTGCAAATGAAGCAACTGACAAAGGATTAATTTCCAAAATTTACAAGCAGCTCATGCAGCTCAATAATAAAAAAAACAAACAACCCAATCCAAAAATGGGCAGAAGACCTAAAGAGACATTTCTCCAAAGAAGATATACAGACTGCCAACAAACACGTGAAAGAATGCTCAACATCATTAATCATTAGAGAAATGGAAATCAAAACTACAATGAGATATCTCACATCAGTCAGAATGGCCATCATCAAAAAACCTAGAAACAATAAATGCTGGAGAGGGTGGGGAGAAAAGGGAACACTCTTGCACTGCTGGTGGGAATTTGAATTGGTTCAGCCACTATGGAGACCAGTATGGAGGTTCCTTAAAAAACTACAAATAGAACTACCATATGACCCAGCAATCCCACTACTGGGCATATACACTGAGAAAACCAAAATTCAAAAAGAGTTATGTACCAAAATGTTCATTGCAGCTCTATTTACAATAGCCCGGAGATGGAAACAACCTAAGTGCCCATCATCGGATGAATGAATAAGGAAGATGTGGCACATATATACAATGGAATATTACTCAGCCATAAAAGGAAACGAAATTGAGCTATTTGTAATGAGGTGGATAGACCTAGAATCTGTCATACAGAGTGAAGTAAGTCAGCAAGAGAAAGACAAATACCGTATGCTAACACATATATATGCAATTAAAAATAATGTCATGAAGAACCTAGGGGTAAGACAGGAATAAAGACACAGACCTACTGGAGAATGGACTTAAGGATATGGGGAGGGGGAAGGGTGAGCTGTGACAAAGCGAGAGAGAGGCATGGACATATATACACTACCAAACGTAAGGTAGATAGCTAGTGGGAAGCAGCCACATAGCACAGGGAGATCAGGTCGGTGCTTTGTGACCGCCTGGAGGGGTGGGATAGGGAGGGTGGGAGGGAGGGAGATGCAAGAGGGAAGAGATATGGGAACATATGTATATGTATAGGTGATTCACTTTGTTATAAAGCAGAAACTAACACACCATTGTAAAGCAATTATACCCCAATAAAGATGTTAAAAAAAACTACAAATAGAACTACCATATGACGTAGCAGTCTGACTACTGGGCATATACCCTGAGAAAATCATAATTCAAAAGGAGTCATGTACCAACATGTTCATTGCAGCTGTATTTACAATAGCCAGGAGATGGAAGCAACCTACGTGTCCATCATTGGATGAATGGATAAAGAAGATGTGGCACATATATACAATGGAATATTTCTCAGCCATAAAAAGAAATGAAATTCAGTTATTTGTAGTGAGGTGGATGGACCTAGAGTCTGTCATACAGAGTGAAGTAAGTCAGAAAGAGAAAAACAAATACCGTATGCTAACACAGATATATGGAGTCTAAGGAAAAAAACAAAAGGTCATGAAAAACCTAGGTGTAAGACGGGAATAAAGACACAGACCTACTAGAGAATGGACTTGAGGATATGGGGAGGTGGAAGGGTAAGCTGCGACAAAGTGAGAGAGTGGCCTGGACATATATACACTACCAAACGTAAAATAGATAGCTGGAGGGAAGCAGCTGCATGGTATAGGGAGATCAGCTTGGTGCTTTGTGACCACCTAGAGGGGTGGGATAGGGAGTATGGGAGGGAGGGAGATGCAAGAGGGAAGAGATATGGGAACATATGAATATGTATAACTGATTCACTTTGTTATAAAGCAGAAACTAACACACCAATTAAACAATTATACTCCAATAAAGATGTTAAAAAATAAAATAAGATAAAAAAAAAGAAATCCCAAGGTTATACCTACACACCTTTGGTCAATTAATCGATGACAAAGGACACATGAATATACACTGGAGAAAAGACTGTGTCTTCAACAATTGGTGCTAGGAAAACTGGACAGTTACATGTAAAAGAATGAAATTAGAACACTCCCTAACACCATAAACAAAGATAAACTCAAAATGGATTAAAGACCTAAATGTAAGGCCGGACACAATAAAACTCTCAGAGGAAAACATAGGCAGAATATTTTTTGGCAAAAATCACAGCAAGCTCTTTCTTGAACTGCATCCTAGAGTAATGAAAATAAAAACAAAAACAAAGAAAAGGAACCTAATGAAACTTAAAACCTTTTGCATAGCAAAGGAAACCATAAACAAGACAAAAAGATAACCCTCAGAACAGGAGAAAATATTTGCAAATGAAGCAATGGAGAAGAGATTAATCTCCAAAATATACAAACAGCTCACAGAGCTCAATATCGAAAAAAAAAAAACCGCAATCAAAAAAATTGGCAGAACACAGAAATAGACATTTCTACAATGAAGACACACATATGGCCAAGAGGCACATGAAAAGTTGCTCAACATCACTAATTATTAGAGAAATGCAAACCAAAACTATAATAAGGTATCACCTCACTCCGGTTGGAATAGCCAACATCAAAAAATCTACAAACAGTAAATGCTGGAGAGGGTGTGGAGAAAAGGGAACCCTCCTGCATTGTTGGTGGGAATGTTAATTGATACAGCCACTATTGAGAACAGTATGGAGATTCCCTAAAAAACTTAAAATAGAAGTACCATATGACCCAGAAATCCCACTACTGGGCATATACTCTGAGAAAACCATAATTCAAAAAGACACATGCAACCCAATGTTCATTGCAGCACTCCTTACAATATCCAGGTCATGGAAGCAACCTAAATGTCCATAACAGATGAATGGATAAAGAAGATGTGGCACATATATACAATGGAATATTACTCAGCCATTATTAAAAGAATGAAATTGAGTTATTTGTAGTGAGGTGGATGGGCCTAGAGTCTGTTATACAGAGTGAAGTAAGTCAGAAAGAGAAAAACAAATACCGTGTGCTAACACATATATATGGAATCTAAGAAAAATAAAGTCATGAAGAACCTAGGGGCAAGATGGGAATAAAGACACAGACCTACTAGAGAATGGACTTGAGGATATGGGGAGGGGGAAGGGTAAGCTGTGACAAAGTGAGACAGTGGCATGGACATATATACACTACGAAACGTAAAATAGATAGCTACTGGGAAGCAGCCTCATAGCATAGGGAGATCAGCTCGGTGCTTTGTGACCACCTAGATGGGTGGGATAGGGAGGGTGGGAGGGAGGGAGATGCAAGAGGGAAGAGATATGGGAACATATGTATATGTATAACTGATTCACTTTGTTATAAAGCAGAAACTAACACAAAATTGTAAAGCAATTATACTCCAATAAAGATGTTAGAAAAAGAAAAGAAGATGTGGTACATATACAGAATGGAATATTACTCGGCCATAAAAAGAAATATATGGGGTCATTTGTAGAGACATGGATGGACCTTGAGACTATCATACAGAGTGAAGTAAGTCAGAAAGAGAAAAACAAATATCATATATTAACACATATATGTGGAATCTAGAACAAATGCTACAGAAGAACTTGTCTGCAAGGCAGAAACAGACACACAGACATAGAGAACAAATGTATGGACACTAATGCTAAAGTGGGGGTGGGATGAACTGGGACATTGGTATAGGTATATATACACTAATATGTATAAAATAGATAACTAATGAGAACCTGCTGTATGGCATAGGGAACTCTACTTAATGCTGTGTTGTGACCTAAATGTGAAGGAAATGCAAAAATAGAGGGGATATATGTATATGTATAGGTGATTCCCTTCACTTTACAGCAGAAACTAACACAACAATGTAAACCAACTCTACTCCAATAAAAAAAAAAATGTCGCCAAACATCTTAAATAATGGGCAGAAGACCTAAATAGACATTTCTCCAAAGAAGACAGACATATGGCCAACAAACACATGAAAAGATTCACAACATCACTAATTATTAGAGAAATGCAAATCAAAACTACAGTGAGGTATCACCTCACACTGGTTAGAATGGCCATCATCAAAAAATTTACAAACAATAAATGCTGGAGAGGTTGTGGAGAAAGGGAACCCTACACTGTTTGTGGAAATGTAAATTGGTACAGCCACTACGGAGAACAGTATGGAGGTTCCTTATAAAACTAAAAATAGCAGTACCAAATGACTCAACAATCCAACTCCTTGGCATATATCTGGAGAAAACCATAATTCAAAAAGATACAGGCACCCAAATGTTCATTGAAGCACTATTTACAATAGCCAGGACATGGAAACAACCTAAATGCCCATCAACAGAGGAATGGATAAAGAAGATGTGGTGCATATATACAATGGAATATTACTCAACCATAAAAGTGAACGAAATTGCATCATTTGTAGAGACATGGATGGACCTAGGGACTGTCATACAGAGTGAAGTAAGTCAGAAAGAGAAAAAAAATATCGTATATTAACGCAGATATTTGGAATCTAGAAAAATGGTACAGATGAACTTATTTGCAAAGCAGAAATAGAGACACAGACGTAGAGAATAAACATATGGATACCAAGGGGGGAATGGGGAGTGGGATTGATTGGGAGATTGGGATTGACATATATACACTACTATGTATAAAATAGATAACTAATGAGAACAGACTGTATAGCACAGGGAACTCTACTCAAGGCTATGTGGTGATCTAAATGGGAAGGAAATCCAAGGAAGAGGGGATACATGTATACATGTGGCTGAATCACTTTGCTGTACAGCAGAAACTAACACAACATTGTAAAGCAACTATTTTCCAATAAAAGAAAAAAGGATATTATTAGAGATGGGCAATTGCATGCTATAGCTAAGTAACAGAGGTGGTTTTCTGAAGGATGCACATTTGATCAACTTACTGGGCTTTGGTATAAGCCAATGGCCACCCTCCTCTTTCTGAAGCCACTCAAGAAACCATACTAAAATTAATACATTAAATGACTCATTGGGGGAACTGATAAAATGATAGCCTGGGGAAAACAATACTTTTGGAAACCTTCCCCCGAAATAGTAGCTGAAATATGTCAGAGGTGTCAGATCTGTCCTAAGTATAACCCAGAAAAACCTATTTATACTTCTCAGAACCACTTTCCTTTGCCTCCTGGTCCCTTTGCTATCTGTCAACTGGGTGTTATCTACCTGTCTCCCTCTCAAGGATACAAATATGTTCTGATGATGATGTGCATGTATTCCCATTTGGTGGAAGCCTTTCCTTGCAGACGTGCAACTCCCCTTACAGTGGCCAAAATATTGTTGGAAAGGATTATTCTTTTTTTAACATCTTTATTGGAGTACAATTGCTTTACAATGGTGTGTTAGTTTCTGCTTTATAACAAAGTGAATCAGTTATACATATACATATGTTCCCATATCTCTTTCCTCTTGCATCTCCCTCCCTCCCACACTCCCTATCCCACCCCTCTAGGTGATCACAAAGCACCGAGCTAATCTCCCTGTGCTATGTGGCTGCTTCCCACTAGCTATCTATTTTACGTTTGGTAGTGTACATATGTCCATGATAAACACCGTATGCTAACACATATATATGGAATCTAAGAAAAAAAATGTCATGAAGAACCTAGGGTAAGATGGGAATAAAGACACAGACCTACTAGAGAATGGACTTGAGGATATGGGAAGGGGGAAGGGTAAGCTGTGACAAAGTGAAAGGATTATTCTTAATTGGGGAATTCCTCTGCAATTACATAGTGATAATGGTGTCCATTTCACTGGACAAATTCTAAATGCTGTTTGTGAAACCTGGCCTATACTACCAC
Source organism: Delphinapterus leucas (assembly GCF_059928025.1). Classification (NCBI taxonomy): domain Eukaryota; kingdom Metazoa; phylum Chordata; class Mammalia; order Artiodactyla; family Monodontidae; genus Delphinapterus; species Delphinapterus leucas. The sequence continues at coordinate 78,802,884 of NC_143150.1, read as the reverse complement.
ATTTCCACTGTGACTATCATCCTCAATCTTCTGGTGTAATGGAAAGAACAAATGACATAATCGAGACCTAACTAGCAAAAATCTCTGAGGCCTTCGGCCTTCCTTGGCCTAAATTGCTACCCATAGTTCTGGTAAACTTAATATCTATACCCTTTCGAAAACACAAACTGTAACCATTTGAAAAAATTATTGAAAAAACCCATGATTCTTGACTCAGGACTATGTAAGCCCCTTCTAGTCAAGGGAGATCTTTTACATTATTGTCAAAGTCTCATTAAGGCTCTAAAAAAATGAGCACCTGATTGAAAACTTTTTCCACAGTGAGCTCCTGGGAGATGGAGATACAGAACACCACAATTTAAAACCAGTGGACTATGTTTATTGGAAAAGACATATTTTAAAGGACTCCTTACAACCCAGATAGAAGGGACCCTATTAGGTACTTTTAACCAACACCCTGTGCTGCTAAACTTAAAGGCATTGATTCTTGGATTCATGTTTCCAATTTTTTAAAAAAGGCTTCCCCACCTGTGTGGGCCTCTGAAACAGTTGGAGACCTAAAGCTGAAAGTGATCCAGAAGTGACTCAGATGGCACCTAATGTAGATGGCTCTCCCAAGACTTTGGACAAGGCTGGTACTCTCCATGATCCTCATTGATGAAATCCCTCAAGTTACCCTCGTTCTAATTGCTGTCATCATAGAGTTGTTACATCTTCTTCATTATGTAATAACTGATGAGGCACCAAATTGCCTTTCCTTCTTATAGACACACTTTCAAGGACTGAAAATTTTCATGAATAGGTTTATGGCCAGGAATTAAAGTTTAGAGGAAATGACCCTGGCCCTTTGGTCCTTCGATTTTGACTATGAAGGACTGGAGAATTGAACTTTTGGGACTCCTCCTTGAAGTTACAGTTTTATTAATGTGCTTTACCCTATTACATACAGTGGGCATCCTCCATGAGTGGCAATTCTATCTTGCATTAACTCTGCTGGGAATAAGCCTCTGGCTCCAAGTCTTGCCCATTCGATTAATTTATTCCACTTGGGATTCTTTCACCAACCAAGACCAGGAGTTACCCTTAGTCTTCTTTATATTAAAATAGCTGACTTTTCTTGGGATAGTTCCTTTACTAGAGTTATGTTATTATCTCTCTTATTATCCACCCAGGCTCCTTATGACTGGGAAAATAATGCCTTATTCTGCATTTCCCAAAGTCTAGCCATGGAGGAAATCTAAAAGACTATTGGATATGCCATCGGCACCCTAGATAATTCACTGAATACCCAGGATCCCCTTGCCTTGGCTATCTCCAATCTTACTCGTATCCCTCTACCATACCCTTTTCAGAATTCGTCTATTCTCCAAGCATACCATGTTCATCTACTCAAATCCACAGTTCCCTTTCCTTGTTTGCCTTGTTTGGAACCAGATAAAACCCAGAATATTCCCTTAGGAACATGTGTTCCAACGAAGCCCTTTGGTTGCCTGGAAACATCAGATCCAGCTTCCAAACACCCAACTTTACTTCACTGTGCCAAAAAAAAACATATTCTCATGATAACCGCCATGTATTCCTAAAAGGAAGGCTTCTAGACTGCTCAAATATAACCAACACATGGTTGAATTTCACCTTTGACACCTGCTTTCTCTATGCTCCATCTATGTCTTTATTTGTGGTTGGAAGAGTAGCACCTGGGGGATGTCCTGCCCCAACACCCTAACCCCACGTTCTCAATGTGCTCTAGGACTTTTAATAGTTCCTTTGACTGTGTTAAATTCTTCAGAAATTACCAAATGGCACACACACTCTACTTTCAGCCTATGCCAAGAAACCCCTTCTGAGGGATTTCAGAGGTTCCCAAGAATTATTCAAACCACATGGGGAGATGGAGCCATTGAAAAAATTATTCAAAATCTCTCTGCTACCATAGCAGACACAGCTAAGGCCACAGCTAGAGCATTAAGTGCCCAAAAAGACTCCCTGAATTTGCTTGCTCATGTTATGTTAGATAAAAGATTTTCCTTGGATTACCTTCTTGCAGAACTTGGAAGTATCTGTGTCATCTTAAATAACACCTGTTGTACTTGGATAAATGCCTCTGGTATAGTAGAAACTCAAATTAAGATCTTAACAAAAGAAGACCAATTGACTTCATTCTGATAGTCTTAATACTCCCCTAATGCTTGATTTTTTTATTTGGTTACCCTCAAACATTGTATCTTGGTTCAAAACTGTTCTGCAAACTGGGTTATTACTCTTAATAATTGTTGTCAGCTTCTTTATATTGATAAAGTGCTTGCTTAAATTGATTACTTCTATACTTAGCCCTTCTACTGCTCAGCTGATGTTCACACAAGTCGATATACTCGAGGCAGCACAACATCACGGTGCCTCCAATGAATTTTACAGTCCATCCATTGATTCATTCACACAACCACCCTCTAAGGGACATGATGGACCTGGAGCAGGTAACCAAGCCATTCTGGCTATGTAGGAATAAGAATTGCTCCAATGATGTTTTCTTCAGGAAAAAGCATGGGCAAAAGGGGGAAATGTGAAAAGAACTATGTCAGGAATGACTAAGACATGACCTGAGGACCTCCACGTTTGCTGCCCATGCTGGACTTTTGCTGAACACTCTAAATTAAAACTGCTAAAGAGTTGCTGAGTTGCTAAAAGGAAAGAATAATACTGAGAACTGGACTTCATCTGGACTAAGAAAACATAACTTTCCCTAGTAATGAATGAGATGCATTCCATAACTCAATCTTATGTACAGAATAATTTTACCCTCCAATCCAAATTGTTGGTAAACATCTTGTATAAGCCTGCATTGATGTCCCTCTTTTCCTCTAAAAACCCTGGCCATTTCCTCTAGTGGGACACTATTCTGGTTTCTTCCAGGCTTTCTGTGATCCCTGAATTGCAATTCTAAGATCCCAAATAAATTAACCTTTTTGCCTCTTTACAGTTAGTGGTCCATAAAGGTTGATACAAAAAAAGCTTAGTCACAAAAAAGCTTTCACATGCATCCTTTTATTTAGTCCTTACAACCACCCTGTGAAGTGAGAACAAATTTCATTATCCCCATTTGGTAAAGGAAGAAAGACAGTCTCAGAGAGGTTAATAAATTTGTCCAGTCATAAGCTACTAGTTGAGGGGACCAGCATTCTAACTCGAGTCTTCCGGCTTCAAAATCCGTGATCTTTCTATTACAACATACTGGGCTTTTATGTGCGTGTCAGTTAGCCTGGGCCACATCTGTTATGATGGATAGAAAAAAATTAAGCAGAGACCAGTTGTAACTCTTCTCTGATCCTCAGCCTGACAGTAGAAAGAAAACTGACTGGAGGAACGTAGAATTCGAATAGAAAGAGGCTGAAGTTGGGGAGGGAAAGAGTAGGCTCTGGAAAGAAAAGAAGTAGAAGAGGCTCTAACTGGGGGGTCAGCTATACACAGACGCCAGCTGGCCTGGCAATGTCACCTCTCGCGTTTTCCTTCCCGGCTGAGCAAGTCCAGGTCCACTCTGCTACACCTCCTTCCTTTCCCATAGCCCACCTTGGGGCTGCACAGATGCTTTTGCCCCCAAAACCCACACATGCATGCGGGGGAGCTGGGGTGGGGGTGATGGTGGTGGTCTGGGCAACTGCTGGGGCAGGTCAGGGGAGGAGTCAAGAGGAGAGTAGGGAAACGCTGGATAAAAGAAGTAACTCTCCGGGAGGCAATGCCAAGCGCGGTGCTCAAGAAAGGCTGTTTACAACTGCAGCGAGTGTATATAAAAGGCTGGAGTAAAGGCGTGTGTGAGGTAACGACTGGGGAGCCGGGAGGAGCTGGGGTTGGAGGGACAGGTCAGGGAGTGACCCGTCCGGCAAGCACCCGGCGCGGGGTCCGCGTCACGTGAGAGGACGGTTGGCACAGGACCACCTCTCCTTCGCGCCGCAGCCGCCAGCAGGCGGATCCCAAGGAGAAGAAAGTTCAGATTGGGTGAAAGGGGGTGTGAACCGAGGAATATCACTCGGGTCCCGCGCGGAAGAGGGCGTCAAAGAGCACCCTGAGAAGGCTTGAGGGGGCGTGCCTGGGCTCACGGCTGAGCACCGAGAGGGAGCCCAGGGCTCCCAGCCTCGCCAAACTCTTCTCCTTACCTTGGGCACCGTGATATGGTCCATGACCGCGGCTCCCGCCACCCGACTGCCTCACCGCTACTCGGGCTGCTGCCGCCACCACCGTTCTGCTTGCCTCCTTGCCCAACCCGGGTTCCAGCTCCCGCCCTACCCTACTGGATCAAGCTCTCGTCACCTGATCCTCGGGAGGCTCCTATCGCGGCACTTCGCCCATGGCCGCTCCCGCCATCTTGCTTCCTGGCAAATGCCCTTTTCTTTGGGGGAGCCTGTCAAAATGCTGTTTCTTTGGCAGGGGAAACTGTTAAATATACATTCTAGCTTTCTAAGAACACAGTTTAAATAAAATCCAGTGATTGTGAGCTTTTTCATATTTTTTTATGTGCAAAGCTACTAGGAATGCAAAACAGTGACATATTAGGCTCACAAATATTTCTAGGACTGCTTCCATTTTCTTAAGATTAAAAAACAATGACAGATTGTTCTAGCTCAGACTCCATGTTTGGCCGGGGAGTTCTTAAGTCCCAGACTCGAGTACTGACACCCTTCTCACATCCCATGATGCTGTAAGGATTCTGAGCACCAATATCATTCCACTACTATTTAATGTTAACAGCGATGCACCAGGCAAAGATAATACAGACTGCCTTGTGGTGAAGACTGGTTTTCTGAAGAGTTTCCTGTGAGACCTTGAGCAAGTCACTGTAGAATATTTTTGAAATGGCTTATAACCATATCCTCCTTTCACTCCCCTTATCCAGGGGGAGCCTACTACCATCAATCTAGTTAAAGCCTGGACTATTACAGTAGCCTCATAACTTTTGTCATCACAGATGTGGGGAAAGGACCAAGGACCCACTGGACCACCTCTCAGATGAGATGCAGTTACTCAGTGGTATTCTCTGAATCAGACTTGTGATGGCCAAAACAGCAGTCTGGGAGTTAGAAAACCTGTTTTTTTTTTTTAACATCTTTATTGGAGTATAATTGCTTTACAATGTTGTGTTAGTTTTGGCTGTATAACAAAGTGAATCAGCTATATGTATACATATATCCCCATATCCTCTCCCTCTTGCATCTCCTTCCCACCTTCCCTATCCCACCCCTCTAGGTGGTCACAAAGCACCGAGCTGATCTTCCTGTGTGATGCAGCTGCTTACCACTAGGTATCTATTTTACATTTGATAGTGTATATATGTTGATGGAAAACTTGGGTTTTACTCTCAGGTCTGCCACTAACTTGCTTTGTGACCTTGAGCAAATCATGTCACCTCTCTGGGCCTTAAGTTGACCAAGGTTACAATGAGGGTATTGGCCACAATTTGTAGGGTCATTTCTACCTCACTATTGTGATGTTATGGTTTGAAATATCACCTTCCCTACAAAGTGATTTTTTTCTTCTTTTAGTATCCATAACATTTGCTAGTTAAACTACTCATTCCTCATATTTTGCTTTTTTCCCTAGCCTAAAAGCCCTTCCCTCAATCCATGACCCGAGTATCCCTTCACTTCCACGTCTTCAGAAGATACTCACTGCATGCTAAACACTCCTCTCAATTGGCTCTTTTACAATCATCTTGAACTCCAGTTGCTTCATCCAATGGCTCTTCACAGTGTTCAATCTCCATTTGTTTTGCAGCTTTTTACACTGTTGATTCATTTTCCTTTTTGACATTCTCTCTTCCCTTGGCCTTTATTGTAAAGCAGATTCATTGCCGGCATCCTTCAGTATTCCTTTTCTGCCTTCCTCCCAACTCCTCTTTGCCCTTATTTATCCATTTCCCTGGCTTCTGTCCTCATTCTTCTACTCTCTCTGTTTTCTTTCCCTTGGTAATCTTGATCTCATTCTCAAGTTATATCCTTATCCGCTGGTAGGGTACTCCCAAATTTACATCTCAATCCTGTGACCTTTCTCCTGTGCTCAAGTTTGGAACTTCCAACTCTCCCCTGAGAGTTCCGCTTTGATGTTCCGGCTAGCACATTAAGCGCATCACGACTGAAAACAAACTCATCTTTTACACCTTCCTCCTGCCTCTTGCCCTCTCCCACTTCTGCCACCGGCTCTTTCTCAAGTTTTCTTTATCCCTAGTAATACCACCATCATATACTCAGTTACTTAGACTTTAACCTCATGTCCATGCTGTTTGGGATAGTTAAAAGGAGTATGGACTTCAGGTTAAAATTTCGACTCTGCTATTTGCTAATGGTATATGACCCCGGACACGTTACACAACATCTCTGAGTCTCAGTTTTCTCATCTGTAAACCAAGTCTAGTAAGGTGCTTGTGAGGATTCAAAGTAACGTATATCAGGTATCAGGAACATCATAAGGGCACAATGAATATTGGCGGTTACCTTCCCTTCCTCAACTCAGTTATTAAATATTTCTGTTCTCCTCTCTCTCAGATGATTACCCTGCTTCCTTGTTCACTGATAAAATAGAAGGCATCAAAAAGGAACTTCCACATCCTCCCACAACCAAATCTAATTGCTGCTCTTCATGTGAACTCATATAATCTTCCTTCAATGAATCAACTGTTCCTGAGCCTTCCTAAGGCAACTCCTCCACTTGTCCACTCAATTTCATACTCCCTTGACTACTAAATTGTCCCTTCTTTCCTTTACCATAAAACATTCCCACTTTACCAGATCATTTCCATCAGCACAAGGACATGTTTATAATAACATGTTTATTTCTAATTTTAAAAAACCCTTTCTTGACCCACATTCCTCTCCCCCACCTACCATCCCCTACCCCATTTCTCTATTGCACCTTATAGCAAAATTCCTCCAAAGATTTGTCTAAATTATCTACCTCCACTTCTTTTTCTCTCCTCTCATTCTCTATTGAAAACACTCTAATCAGGTTTTACCCCCACCACTCCAACAAACTGTCCTTGTCAGTGTTACCAGTAATCTCCATATTACAAAATCCAATGGGTAATCCTCAGACTTCTTTTCCTCTCAGCAGTATCTGATCACTCCCTTCCCTTTGATACATTTTTTTTCACTTGGTTTCAGAGACACTGCTCTCTCTCCTACTTCTCTGACATCTCTTTCCCAATCTCCTTTGCTATTTCTCACTTATCTTACGTTCTTTATATGTTGGAATGCTGTCAGTACTCAGACCTTGGTCCTCTTCTCTATTTACACTTATTCCCTGGGTGCTGTCATCCAGTCTCATGCCTTTAAATACCATATTAGCAAAGATCTTCCAAAATTTTATCTCTATTCCTGATCCATCCTATTAACTCTTAAACTTATATAGTATCCAACAGCATACTGACATGTCTACTTGGATGTCTTAGAGGCACCTCAAACTTACCATATCCAAAGCAGAATTTTTGATTTCTACCTATCTTCTTAAATCTGCTCTTTTTATAGTATATCTCATATCAGAAATGGGCAACTCCAGTTGTTTAGGACAAAAGCCTTGGAGACATTCTCTTTCTTTCATACCCCATACTCAATTCATCATCAAATCCTATTAGCTCTTCTTTCAAAATATTCCAAATTTAACCACTTCTCACCCCTGTATTATGGCCCCAACCTCTATTTATCTAGCCTGGATTATTGTCATAGTCTAGTCTCCATGTTTTGGCCCTGGTTCCCCTAGCATCTATTCTTTACATAGCATCTTCTAGACTCTAGAATCTATAGAGACGTCTCTCCTTTGCTTAAAACCTACCAGTGGCTCCCCATCTCAGAGTAAAAGCCAAATCCTTACATGGCCTATGAAGCCCTACATATGATCTAAGCCTAGTGCCTCTCTGACTATACCTTCTATCACCCTTTGCTTTCTCTGTTTATGTCATATTGATCTTCTTGTTCTTTCTCAAATATACCAGACATGCTCCTGACTCACAAGCACTTGCTGTTCCCTCTGCTTAGAATGCTCTTCCCCCAGAAATCCACATGTTCACTCCCTCATCTCTGTCAGGTCTCTGATTAAATGTCACAATATCAGAGAATCCTTACTCGAGCACCTCATATTAAATAAAACCACCACCACTTCTTCCCCAGCATTCTCTATCTTCTTAACATTTTTTCTTTATAGTTATCAACACCACCTGATACGCTATAAATGTCTTTCTCAGTTATTTGTCTCCCCCTCTAGGATGTCAGCTTCATGAGGGCAGGGACTTTCTGTCCACCGCTAGATCTCCAAAGTCTAGAACAGGCCTGGAACACAGTAGGTACTCAATAAATATTTGTTGAATAAATGAATTTTCTAAGCTATCCCAGATTTTCTCCACCATTAAATTTAATCATTCCTCCTAACATTCCCTCCTTAAGGTAAGTTAGTGTCATTTCAGAGGAAATTAAGATACAGATGGTGAATTGTCAAAGGTTGCAGAAGAGTCACATGTCAGATTGGACCTCCACAGGAGTAGAGAAAGCCTGGGACTAAGAGGAAAATTATGGAAGAAGAAAGTATTAGACTTGTAAAATATTTTCTGTGAAAGGGATACTATCATCTATTATTTATTTGTTTTCTGCCATTATGATATCAACCCCATGAGGTTTTTCTCTGTGCACTACTGTACCCCAGTGCTTAGAAAAATACTTGGCACATAGCTAATGCTTGATAAATACTTGCTGAATGACTCAGTGAAAATGAATTACTCTAGACTCACAGCTGGTGTGGGCCAGAAGGTAAACAACTACAGGGAAAGAGTCTGGAGGCAAGGAAATCATTAAGAGGCTATTATGTTCATCCCCAAAAGGTTGTAAGCCAGTGAGCCTGTGGGCTTTTTGACTTTGTACCTAGAGCTCAGATCTTAGATTAGCCAACGTCTGAGATACTAGTTGCCACACTAAACCTCACCTGTCCTGCTTTATATGCAAACCTCCAACTCAGTTATTACCCACTTATTTTCTACTTTGAGGGATTTTCTGCTATTAGGGGTTGGTGTCCTTCCCATCGTATCCTAGGGAAGTAAGTAGGTGTGCTTTGTCCCAATATCTCACTAGCTGGAGATATAACCTAAGAAAACTACTGCCAAAAGTCACCCATGAAGTGGTGCATTATGACTATTTAAGAAGCCACAGAGCCTTTGTGACCTCACTCCTGCTCCAGAGGTAGCTTGATAAGTCACAGCAGAGGGCAGTTGGGGCATAACTTCACACAAGTCATCAAGACCTCCTCCACCTTGCTTCTGAGGAGAAGCCATCAGAAACGAACTGTACTTTTAGCTTAGTTTCAGTTTATCAGTCATCTTGGGCCAACTACCAACCAACTTCTTTTGAAGACCAACTTGCCAGAAAGCACTTTTTTCATCTTTCAGATACAGCTTACTTGAATCATGCAGTGCATAGGGGATATCAGTGAAGAAGTCTGGCAAGACTACATCACCCTCTTCCTATAGACTGTAATGTGCTGTGATGCAGCGATAATCACCAATTCCCCACCCTGGTTGTTAGCTTCTTATCCTGAAGTCAACTTGTTCCAATTTACCCAGGAAGAAATGCAGATCTTGCTGGTGAGAGAGGAGAGAGAGAAGTTGTTTCTTCAGGGAATCACCCTTACAGGGACCAAATGCTTGTTGATCCGGGACAACCTGTACACTGAGGGCAACAACACCATGGACCTCCACACCAAAGGCCAGAGTCGGGGCAGCCAGGCAGTGACAGTAGTTCAGATCGAGTCTGTATACCTTGTGGTGATAGGACACAAAGGAACAGGAGGAGGGTCTCTCAACTTCAAGGTTTTCAGGATGGCGGGTTACATCAGAGAGGCCATTCATCAACACCTGGCCCATTTCTAACTAAATAAAAAGGCACTGGTGTTTGACCTGGAATTTGAATTCAGTGTTATCTGATTCACCTTCTAGATTAACATAGTCTTGAGGAAAATAAAAGGAGATCCCAGATCAGGTTTGGAGGGGTGTGTGTGTGTGTGTGTGTGTGTGTGTTAGGAAAGGGGCAGATTGGGGAGTGAGTATTCAAGCATTTGTTTCTTTGCACATTTTTTACACCTAGAACACAATCCCTCCCTTCTCAACACTTGGAGGGAAGAGTAGTGGACTGGGAAGTAGAAAATCTTGGTTGTACTCCCAACTTTTTCCTGACTTACTATATTTTTCTCTGGGCCTCAGTTTCCTTATCTGTACAATGAGGAGTGCACTATGTCTCTAAGGGCCCTTCAAGCTCTGGAAATCTATGCTTTTGTAATAATCACATACATCCTTCAAAATCCAGCACAAGTACTACCTCCTTGAGGAAGCTTTCTCTGCCTGCCTCTACCTTAGGGCTGACCATAATTTGAATTACTAAAGCACTAACTCTCTGGGTAATTGGTTTGGACTTAATCATACTTTGCCTAACATTTCTTGTATGATTGTCCTGTGATCTTGTTTAACTTTTCACATACACATTAGTTTTGTTTCCCAACTTTATTATAATCTCCTAAAGGGCAGGTTGTTTGTCTTCTAATTCTCTATTTCCCTCCTGGGATAACCCAGCATGGGGCTTTGCTAGGGGAGTTGGCTACACACATAAAATCACTTATCAGGAATAGAGAGATTTTCCAAAGTGGGGATTCTGCTGGGTGTTGATGATCCAGGGCACTTGTGGCTAGATTTTATTCTTCCAATTTGTAGCTCACCTTTGGACCATTTATCTGTTCATTGTTGTCACCATCAGGGGAAACATGGGTGGTCAGAAGCTAAGAAAGAAAGTAAAAATTCTAAACATTCCATCTGGCTTGTTGCTAGCTACTGTGGACATGCTGGAGTGAAAGAATACAGGAATGAGAAAGATGAGGTTGAGTAATAAAGCATAGTGCTTATTTGACCCTGCTGCCACCAGTCCCCAGGAGCAGTGATTATGGAGAACACTCTTCTCTGTCAGTTACAGGGAACCACTTCAAATCACCCCCCCATACACACTCTCAAAAGCCTGTAAAGGTCAAGGTTTAAACATGGAGGTTGTAAAATATCTGTGTGCTATTCAATACAAGTATAATGCCTGTCATATATGTAACTTAAATATTTTAATAGCCACATTAAAAATGAAAAATGATACAGGTGAATTTAATTTTAAGAATGTATTTTATTTAACCCATTACATCCAAAATATTATTATTTAAACACATAATCAATAAAAATATTATTGATGAGATATTTTACATGTTTGCATACAAAGTCTTCAAAATCTGGTGTGCATTTTACATTTGCAACACATCTCAATTCAGACAAGTCTCATTTCAAATGCTCAATAGTCACAAGTATCTAGTGGCTACCGTATTTGGCAATGTGGCTCTAGGCCAATGCCATCCAATGTTTGAAACCCCTCTACAACATCCTTGCTAGCACATCCATCCATCCAACACTTTTCATGCCAGGCATTGGCTAGGTAATTAATAAAAATGTCAAAATAATTGAGAAAAGAGTTTTCTTAGATAAAATTCTAGTGGGGACAAGACAAATGAAAAATACGTTGCAATACAATGAGGTAGATGGCATGAAAAAGTTTGTTTATGCAAATATGTATTGAGCTCCCACGGTGTCGGGCACTGTTCTAGACACAGCAGTAAAGAAAACACACAAAAACCTATGTTCATAGAGCTTACATTCTAATGGAAGAGACAGAATATGTGTCAGGAGTTAATAAGTGTCGTGAAGATAAACAAAGCAGTATAAAGGGAGACAGAGAGTGATGGGAGGGACTATTTAAAATAGGAGGTCAGGGGCAGCATCTTTGGAGAGGCAATATCTGTACAGAGGCCTAATGAAGTGAGGAAGTGAGTCATGAAGAGAACTAGGGAAAGTGTTTCAGGTAGAGACAAGAGCCATTCAAAGGCCCTGAGACAGGAGTGTGCCTGATCTTTTGAGGAACTATCAGGAGACCAATGCGGTTGCAGCCTCCCAGGACAATGCCCCTTTCCCTTCCCACCTGCAGCATCCTCAGGCATGTTGGTGAGGCAGCAGATACTGTCTTCTGGGGTGGAAAAGCAAAGCAGAGCAAATGGTCTCATTGCTCTCCTTCTGGGTCCTCTTTTTCTAATGAAATTGCTTTAACTTTTATTTTGGCAGTCATATTATACTGCTGACTGACATTGAGCTCCTAGTTAACTAAACCCCCTAAGGCTTTTTCACACTGGCTGCTGTTAAGAAAAGAGCTTGAAATAGTGGTAGGGCAATAAGCCAGGGAAAAAATTAAATGTGGAAGTGGCTTCAGTAGAGCCTTCATCTTGGATAGAGCCCCCATGTGGCATGATGCATACCCCTGAAGGGAAAGAGAGCGAGGTGAGATGGAGGGAAAAGAAGGAAAATTCTTAAGTTAATTGAGGCTTCTACATTATTCTTTGCAGCCTGGATCTCCCAGGCAAAACAACATGTTCAGGAATTAGGGCCACTGAGGAAAATGGCCTTGCCAGTTAGAAAGGCCCAGGCAAATCTTTCATTAGAGGACAAGCTAAAGTATGCAGATTCCCCATTGAACAAGAGATTTAATTGAGTGTATGGCTGACTGAGGCCCAAGGTGGTAAGCTGGGAAGGGGAAGGGAGCCTAGTTGGGCCACATAGCAGAGATCCTGCCCTTCCCAGCCAGAGAGAAGCACTTCACTATGGTACCAGTTCATGCCTAGCTTGTTGCCATGGTGAATCTTTCCCTGGAAGCTGAACGTGTCTTGCATAAGTAAGGTACAACTGAAAGTAGAGAAAAATTCGTTTGGGCCCTTCTATTCCCAGAAGGGATCAGGATAGACTCTGTGAGGGCTCAGTGTCAGTACAGAGAAGCTTGAAACTTGCTGTGAGGATTCATCTCCTCTCTCCATCCACCCTGTGTGACTTTGTTGCTTTAGGTATTCACAGTGGAATTCTGAAGCTAGCCTTAACCTTCATCTGCCACCTTGGTGCCCACTTTTCCTTTCTTGTACTCTGCAGTCCAGCCACACTGAACAGGTCATTTTTGTCGGGACATGCTTCACAATTTCTTCCATGGTGTTCTCAGAATTCACTGCTACTTGCCCTCCTCTCTTCTTCTCTAACAATCTCAAGCACACATCCTACTTACTTGCCTAGGCCCAGGCACTAGGTCCATTCCTATAATGATATTCCTTACTCCCCAGGTTTGGAGGTGTTTCCTCATGACTTGGAATCCCCCATCTTGTGCTTTGCACCTCTCTCATAACACTTAACTCCTCAACTTTCAGTTCTTACTATGCAGGTACATATCTTCTCTCCCTTATTAGCCTACAAGTTCCCCTAGAGATGACTATTTTGTTGTAATTCCCATTATCAGGCTTTTGTTCTGGAAGTTCTCAATGCTGGATGATTAAATAAATGACAGACATAATGAATGGATAAAGGCTGATTTTCCAACCAAGCCACTTCCTTGGTTTCATGCATTTTAAATTAATGGAGACTAGAGGTGCGGAAGGGAAGATGGCGGAAGAGTAAGACGTGGAGATCACCTTCCTCCCCACAGATATACCAGAAATACATCTACACGTGGAGCAACTTCTACAGAACACCTACTGAATGCTGGCAGAAGACCTCAGACACCCAAAAAGCCTAAGAAGCAGCGGATTAAATCTCCACAATCAACTTGATGTACCCTGCATCTGTGGAATACATGAACAGACAACCAATCATCCCAAATTGAGGAGGTGGATTTCGAGAGCAAGATTTATGATTTTTTCCCCTTTTCCTCTTTTTCCAAGAGTCAGTGCTGTGCCTCTGAGGTGGGAGAGCCAACTTCAGGACACTGCTCAACAAGAGACCTCCCAGCTCCACATAATAACAAATGGTGAAAATCTACCAGAGATCTCCATCTCAACACCAGCACCCAGCTTCACTCAACGACCAGCAAGCTACAGTGCTGGACAACCTATGCCTAACAACTAGCAAAATAGGAACACAACCCCACCTATTAGCAAAGAGAGTGCCTAAAATCATAATAAGTCCACAGACACCACAAAACACACCACGAGACGTGAACCTGCCCACTAGAGACACAAGATCCAGCCTCATCCACAAGAACACAGGCACTAGTCCCCTCCACCAGGAAGCCTACACAACCCACTGAAACAACCTTAGCCACTGGGGACAGACATCAAAAACAACGGGAACTACGAACCTGCAGCCTGCAAAAAGGAGACCCCAAACACAGTAAGATAAGCAAACAGAGAAGACAGAAAATCACACAGCAGATGAAGGAGCAAGATAAAAACGCACCAGACCTAACAAATGAAGAGGAAATAGGCAGTCTACCTGAAAAAGAATTCAGAATAATGATAGTAAAGATGATCCAAAATCTTGGAAATAGAATAGAGAAAATACAAGAAATGATGAACAAGGACCTAGAAGAACTAAAGATGAAAGAAACAATGATGAACAACACAAGAAATGAAATGAAAAAGACTCTAGATGGGATCAATAGCAGAATAACTGAGCAGAAGAACGGATAAGTGACCTGGAAAATAAAATAGTGAAAAAAATTATTGCGGAGCAGAATAAAGAAAAAAGAATGAAAAGAACTGAGGACAGTCTCAGAGACCTCTGGGACAACATTAAATGCACCAACATTCGAACTATAGGGGTTCCAGAAGAAGAAGAGGAAAAGAAAGGGACTGAGAAAGTATTTGAAGAGATAATAGTTGAAAACTTCCCTAATATGGGAAAGGAAATAGTTAATCAAGTCCAGGAAGCACAGAGAGTCCCATACAGGATAAATACAAGGAGAAATACGCCAAGAGACATATTAATCAAACTGTCAAAAATTAAATACAAAGAAAGCATATTAAAAGCAGCAAGGGAAAAACAACAAATAACACACAAGGGAATCCGCATAAGGTTAACAGCTGATCTCTCAGCAGAAACTCTGCAAGCCAGAAGGGAGTGCCAGGACATACTGAAAGTGATGAAGGAGAAAAACCTGCAACCAAGATTACTCTACCCAGCAAGGATCTCATTCAGATTTGATGGAGAAATTAAAAACTTTACAGACAAGCAAAAGCTGAGAGAGTTCAGCACCACCAAACCAGCTTTACAACAAATGCAAAAGGAACTTCTCTAGGCAAGAAACACAAGAGAAGGAAAAGACCTATAAAAATGAACCCAAAACAATTTAGAAAATGGGAATAGGAACATACATATCGATAATTACCTTAAATGTAAATGGACTAAATGCTCCCACCAAAAGACACTGATTGGCTGAATGGATACAAAAACAAGACCCATATATATGCTGTCTACAAGAGACCCACTTCAGACCTAGAGACACATACAGACTGAAAGTAAGGGGATGGAAAAAGACCTTCCATGCAAATGGAAACCAAAAGAAAGCTGGAGTAACAATTCTCATATCAGACAAAATAGACTTTAAAATAAAGACTATTAGAAGAGACAAAGAAGGACACTACATAATGATCAAGCGATTGATCCAAGAAGAAGATATAACAATTGTAAATATTTATGCACCCAACATAGGAGCACCTCAATACATAAGGCAAATACTAACAGCCATAAAACGGGAAATCGACAGTAGCACATTCATAGTAGGGGACGTTAACACCCCACTTTCACCAATGGACAGATCATCCAAAATGAAAATAAATAAGGAAACACAAGCTTTAAATGATACATTAAACAAGATGGACTTAAATGATATTTATAGGACATTCCATCCAAAAACAACAGAATACACATTTTTCTCAAGTGCTCATGGAACATTCTCCAGGATAGATCATATCTTGGGTCACAAATCAAGCCTTGGTAAATTTAAGAAAATTGAAATTGTATCAAGTATCTTTTCCGACCACAATGCCATGAGACTACATATCAATTACAGGAAAAGATCTGTAAAAAATACAAACACATGGAGGCTAAACAATACACTACTTAATATTGAAGTGATCACTGAAGAAATCAAAGAGGAAATTAAAAAATACCTAGAAACAAATGACAATGGAGACATGACGACCCAAAACCCATGGGATGCAGCAAAAGCAGGTCTTAGAGGGAAGTTTATAGCAATACAAGCCCACCTTAAGAAGCAGGAAACATCTCGAATAAACAACCTAACCTTGCACCTCAAGCAATTAGAGAAAGAAGAACAAAAAACCCATAAGTTAGCAGAAGGAAAGAAATCATAAAAATAAGATCAGAAATAAATGAAAAAGAAATGAAGCAGACAAGAGCAAAGATCAATAAAACTAAAAGCTGGTTCTTTGAGAAGATAAAGAAAATAGATAAACCATTAGCCAGACTCATCAAGAAAAAAAGGGATAAGACTCAAATCAATCGAATTAGAAATGAAAAAGGAGAAGTAACAACTGACACTGCAGAAATAAAAGACATCATGAGAGATTACTACAAGCAACTCTATACCAATAAAATGGACGACCTGGAAGAAATGGACAAATTCTTAGAAATGCACAACGTACATAGACTGAATCAGGAAGAAATAGAATATATGAACAGACCAATCACAAGCACTGAAATTGAAACTGTGATTAAAAATCTTCAAACAAACAAAAGCACAGGACCAGATGGCTTCACAGCCGAATTCTATCCAACATTTAGAGAAGAGCTAACACCTATCCTTCTCAAACTCTTCCAAAATATAGCAGAGGGAGGAACATTTCCAAATTACTTCTACGAGGCCACCATCACCTTGATACCAAAACCAGATAAGGATGTCACAAAGAAAGAAAACTACAGGCCTATATCACTGATGAACATAGTTGCAAAAATCCTCAACAAAATACTAGCAAACAGAATCCAACAGCACATTAAAAGGATCATACAACATGATCAACTGGGGTTTATTCCAGGAATGCAAGGATTCTTCGGTATACGCAAATCTATCAATGTGATATACCATATTAAAAAATTGAAGGAGAAAAACCATATGATCATCTCAGTAGATGCAGAGAAAGCTCTTGACAAAATTCAACACCCATTTATGATAAAAACCCTGCAGAAAGTAGGCATAGAGAGAACTTTCCTCAACATAGTAAAGGCCATATATGACAAGCGCACAGCCAACATCATCCTCAATGGTGAAAAACTGAAAGCATTTCCACTAAGATCAGGAACAAGACAAGGTTGTCCACTCTCACCACAGTTATTCAACATAGTTTTGGAAGTTTTAGCCACAGCAATCAGAGAAGAAAAGTAAATAAAAGGAATCCAAATCGGAAAAGAAGAAGTAAAGCTGTCACTGTTTGCAGATGACATGATAGTATACATAGAGAATCCTAAATATGCCACCAGAAAACTACTAGAGCTAATCAATGAACTTGGTAAAGTAGCAGGATACAAAATTAATGCACAGAAATCTCTGGCATTCCTATACACTAATGATGAAAAATCTGAAAGTGAAATCCAGAAAACACTCCCATTTACCATTGCAACAAAAAGAAAAAATATCTAGGAATAAACCTACCTAAGGAGACAAAAGAACTGTATGCAGAAAATTATAAGACACTGATGAAAGAAATTAAAGGTGATACAAATAGATGGAGAGATATACCATGTTCTTGGATGGGAAGAATCAACATTGTGAAAATGACTCTACTACCCAAAGCAATCTACAGATTCAATGCAATCCCTATCAAACAACTACTGGCATTTTTCACAGAACTAGAACAAAAAATTTCACAATTTGTATGGAAACACAAAAGACCCCGAATAGCCAAAGCAATCTTGAGAACGAAAAACGGAGCTGGAGAAATCAGGCTCCCTGACTTCAGACTATACCACAAAGCTACAGTAATTAAGACAGTATGGTACTGGCACATAAACAGAAAGATACATGAATGGAACAGGATAGAAAGCCCAGAGATAAACCCACGCACATATGGTCACCTTACCTTTGATGAAGGAGGCAGGAATGTACAGTGGAGAAAGGACAGCCTCTTCGATAAGTGGTGCTGGGAAAACTGGACAGGTACATGTAAAAGTATGCAATTAGATCACTCCTTAACACCATACACAAAAATAAGCTCAAAATGGATTAAAGACCTAAATGTACGGCCAGAAACTATCAAACTCTTAAAGGAAAACATAGGCAGAACACTCTATGACATAAATCAGAGCAAGATCCTTTTTGACCCAATTCCTAGAGAAATGGAAACAAAAATAAACAAATGGGACCTAATGAAACTTCAACTCTTTTGCACAGCAAATGAAACCATAAAGAACACCAAAAGACAACCCTCAGAATGGGAGAAAATATTTGCAAATGAAGCAACTGACAAAGGATTAATCTCCGAAATTTACAAGCAGCTCATGCAGCTCAATTACAAGAAAAGAAAAAACCCAATCCAAAAATGGGCAGAAGACCTAAATAGACATTTCTCCAAAGAAGATATACAGACTGTCAACAAACACATGAAAGAATGCTTAACATCATTAATCATTAGAGAAATGCAAATCAAAAGTACAATGAGATATCATCTCACACCAGTCAGAATGGCCATCATCAAAAAATCTAGAAACAATAAATGCTGGAGAGGTTGTGGAGAAAAGGGAACACTCTTGCACTGCTGGTCGGAGTGTGAATTGGTTCAGCCACTATGGAGAACAGTATGGAGGTTCCTTAAGAAATTACAAATAGAAATACCATATGACCCAGCAATCCCACTACTGGGCATATACCCTGAGAAAACCAAAATTCAAGAAACAGTCATGTGCCAAAATGTTCATTGCAGCTCTATTTACAATAGCCCGGAGATGGAAACAAGCTAAGTGCCCATCCTCGGATGAATGGATAAAGAAGATGTGGCACATATATACAATGGAATATTACTCAGCCATAAAAAGAAACGAAATTGAGCTATTTGTAATGAGGTGGATAGACCTAGAGTCTGTCATACAGAGTGAAGTATGTCAGAAAGAGAAAGACAAATACCGTATGCTTACACATATATATGGAATTTAAGAGAAAAATGTCATGAAGAACCTAGGAGTAAGACAGGAATAAAGACACAGACCTACTGGAGAACGGACTTGAGGATATGGGGAGGGGGAAGGGTGAGTTGTGACAAAGCGAGAGAGAGGCATGTACATATATACACTAACAAACGTAAGGTAGATAGCTAGTGGGAAGCAGCCGCATAGCACAGGGAGATCAGGTCGGTGCTTTGTGACCGCCTGGAGGGGTGGAATAGGGAGGGTGGGAGGGAGGGAGACGCAAGAGGGAAGACATATGGGAACATATGTATATGTATAAGTGATTCACTTTGTTATAAAGCTGAAACTAACACACCATTGTAGAGCAATTATACCCCAATAAAGATGTTAAGAAAATAAATAAATAAAATAAAATACCACTTACTACTGTCTAACATAGTATATATTTATTTGCTTATTTATTATGTATATTGCATAATAGAATATAAGTACCATGAGAACATAGATGTTTGACTGTTATGATTATTGTTATATCCCCTGTAAAACTAGCACAGTGCCTGGCACATAGGAGGTTCTCAATAAATACTTATTGAAAGAGTATATGAACAAACATTTTCAAGGGCCTAATATGCTGCAGATCTTGTGTTAGGCTATACTGAGAGGAGAGAGGTAGTTGGAGATAGACTTTCTATCCTGTGGTGGGAGGAGGAGGCTTACAAATTAGTCAGGGAGTCAAATACACCCACTAGTAACTCCCCTGAGGTAGAATGTGGTAGCTACTATGAGTGTGTATAATCTTCAATGCAATGTCAGGGGTGAGATAACTTATTTCAGAATAGGGTAGTTTCTGAAATCTTTGGAAGAAGGTGGGATATGACCTGTGGTTATGGAGATGTACAGAACTGTCAAAGGTGAGAAGAAGCAAAGGGAAGGGAATTTCAGATAGAGGGGACACATTGAGTAAAGGCACAGAGAAGAAGAAGTGGCAGAAATGTTTGGACAGACAACAGAAGGTTGTCTAGGGTGGCTGGCTGGAAAGTAAGCTGCATCAGAGTGAGTGGAAGAGGCAGACTAGGTTCAGGACAGGAGGCTTCTGGCTCTCTAGGCCAACTATGAAAACTGAGAAGCACCTTACAGAAATGAACAGTGTGTATTTATGAAAGCAAGCAGCAAGAATACTGGATTAAGTTTATCTCAAAAAGAAACACCAACCTTCACTGTGGAATTAATGCTTGGCACCATCATAAAAATCCCTACAGGGGTACTAGTGGATAGTGAAAAATATAGAGGATATTTATCAGGTTTTTATATTTTTCTGAACCTGCCTGCAAGCTTGATTTTAGATGTCCCAAAAGGTTTCTCACTCAGTTCTCACAGCTGGGACAAATTGTTGCCATCAAAGACATCTGTTCTTTGTTAAATGGCCCAACACCCAGGCAATCTGGAAGAATTGCATGGTATGTATAAAAAATCATTTGCACATTGCTTTAAAAAAAATCTTCCAAGCCCACATTGCTGCTTCTCAGTACTCTTACAATGTCAGCTATCTAGTGCACTCTGCCCCGTCCTCATCCTCATCATTGTCCTTGCCATCATTATCATTATTACTATCACCATCATCATATTATTGCTTTTGGGTGAGGAGGGGGGACAGAAATATTTCAGTCGTTACTTTAAGAGGCCATTCATTTTCATGGATCTCTCCTTTCACTCATAGTATGGGCATCTTTATTTTTGAGTGTTCTTCATTTTTATCTTACCAGCATCCCTTTTCTTCCTTTTGATAGCTGTCTCCCCAATTTCCCTTTCCTCAGTGGTTCAGGTAGGTTGGCACACCTCCTCTTCCTGACTCATTGTTCCCCTGACCACAGTGAGTGGTTCAGGACCAGAAAGTGACCAATGCTGAGCCAATCCTGGGACTTTTGCTGAAACGACTGGTAATATTATATTTTATTTCCATTGGAATTACTTGATATAAGGATGAGGATAATAACAGAAATCCCTTGTTGAGTATTTACAATTATTCTAAATCCTTTACATGGATTAACTCATTTCATCATCACAGTAACTCAATGAGATAGGTAGTATTATAAACCACGTTTTACAGAGGGTACATAACATCAAGTAACTGTCAAAGTCACACAGTAAGTGGCAGAACAGGCAGTCTTCTGGCAGTGGAACTTCACAGCTTGTGCTCTTGACCATTAGGCTATATTGTAGATGAATATATTATATGTCTAAAGTAGTTGGGGGTGAAGCTGGAGTGACTGAGAATGAAACTGAACTATTAAGAGAGAGAAGTCACGTCCTAAAGATGTCATTGAGCTCCTGAATCCAGATACCCTTGATCTTCTGAGGTCTCTGAATCAATAAATTCCCTTCTTTGCTTACGCCAGTTTGAATTGTGTTTCTGACGCTTGCAAAACTAATCTTCCTTCAATTTTGTCTTACTCAGAGCCTCAGATTTCCGTGAATTGGAAGTGGAGGAGGAAGAGTCTTGGACCACTTCAGGCCCTGACTGGCTCCATTATCTCCTCCTCTTGGAGCCACATGACCTCTGCCTATAGTTCCAAGACGACCTTAGTCTTTGGAACTATCACTGACCTATGAAAAGGGAATCTAAATCATGGCTGAGGAGATTCCCCATCAAGTACCATTGACTGGAAGCCTTGCTTGGACATTGAACTCAGTACTACTCACTAAGCTTTTGCCTTGCTATCAAAACCTTGTCCCCACCTTAAAGTCTGGTTTTGGTAGTTCAGTTGCTTCCTGCATTCCTCTTTTTTTCACTGCCTCAGCAATCTGCTTGATGTCATCATCCTTCAGGAACAAAGGTCCAGGCTTTTTCTTGCCTTTTCATTTCCCAGCCACCAGAATCCATCTTGAAACCTCAAGTTGATGGCTGAGGTTCTGCTACTTGCTAAGTAAGAGGCTTCTCAAATGCCAAATGCCCACCTGATTTTCTTGTATCATATATATCTGACTTACACATGGTACTTGCTGCCAGTCTGCTTTGGTCTGGTTTTGGCATATAGGACATGCTCAATAAAAGGTTGAGCATGCCCTATAAGGTTGTAGTAGGCATTTATTGTTTACCTTCATAACATCCACTCCCCAGCATCCCTCTTCCCCTAAATCCCTGGTTTCATTTTATGGATCCATATGATGAGGTTTCAGAGAGGCTGATTCTACCCTTAACTCCAGGAGTTGATCAATCAACACATTCTACCCTTTATCTGCAAAGATTAGTTCAAGGGTGATTATGTGATCAAAGCTGGTCAAATCAAAATGAATGTCACACATATAATGGGAAAACTGGAACAAAGATGCTTTCTTTCTTCTTTTAGATGTGAAAATTGAAGAATGTATCCCTTGAAGGTATTGGCAACCATCTTGGGGAACTAGCCTTAGTCTGAAGCCAAAATCATGGAAGGCAGGGTGAAGAGAGGGAAAGAAATCAGACCCTCTTGACATTGTTGAGCTACCAGAAAAAGCCTCAACTGAAGCTAGCCCTATCTCTGGACTTCTCGCTTGTGTGAAATAATTTTATTTTTCAGTCAATTTGAGCAGGATTTCCTTTCAAATTTAACCATAAGAATCTCAAATTATATACCTACTGTTTTTGTGGTCCCAATTATTTCTGGTTGGATGCTAACTGGGCCATATACAGTAGCATGGAGAGATACAAAACTAACATATGCTTTAGGAAAGGCAGAGATGCGATGGAACAGTATATGGTAAACGGTGTGAGGGCAAGTACTTTGGGAAAGAGGATGGCTGATTTTTAAGGTCTAGAGTTGCACTATCCAATACTATAGCCACTAGCCATATGTAGCTATTCAAATTTAAATTAATTAAAATTTGTTGAAATTAAAAACTAAACTCCTCCCTCAAGCTAGCCACATTTCTAGTGATCCATAGACATATGAGTGGCTACTCTATTGAATAGTGCAGATTAAAGAACACTTTCATCATCAACAAAGTTTTATTTGGAAAGTGTTGCTCTAGTGCAAGAAGCAAGAGCAATCATTTTCAACGATGGCTGCACATTGGAAACACTGGGGAGCTTAAAATACATATACTGATGCTCATGCCCAAGTCTAACTCCAGTGAATCAGGGCATCAAACGGTGGGGCCGATTAAGAATCTCCCCAGGTATTCATAATGTATATCCAGATCTGGGAAACATTGCTGAGTCTTGCTATTTAAAATGAGGTCAGAGAGGAGTGACTTCAGAATTTTGGCAGCATAAGATGTCTCTCATTTTTGTCTCTTCTTTAACAAATAAAATTTGGCATCCATCTATAAACAAAAGTGCCTTTGTAGGAGTTGTGGTGTCCTGAACCATATGTCAAGGGATCCAGGAGGAGTCTTGCCTAGCTCTGCATCTGATAATAGGTAGACAGAACTTGATATGGGCTGAGGAATTAGCAGGAGCCTGTGAACTTGTTTCAGTCCCTCTCAGCCATGATCTGGGAGCACCTGGAAAACATAGACGTGGGTAGACACCCGTGGATGGGAAAGCTTTGGTAGAAACCCAGGTTTCCAGAGGAGAAGTTTTCAGCACTCTGCTGGAACAAACAAAACAAAACACCAAAACCAAAAAAAAGAAAAAAAAAATGTTTAGATGCATTGTAATGCGTAAGAGGAACTTTTCCAGCATCATCCCTCCCCTCAAGCCTACACAGCTTAGTGCTAGAAAAGGTCGGTGCTCTCTTGCACAGGGTAAAAGCAGAGTAGTTAGTGAGTTCTCTAGCTGTGTGGGACAATGTTAAAGAAACCCATTTCTCTCCTACAGAACCTAGAGTATTAAAGCAGGCCCTCCATGACAGGGAGGAGGCAGGAGATTAGGAAATCAGCAGTTAAGAATATCAGAGGGCATTAAATGGACACAATTCCTGTTGACTGCTTTATAGACTCCAAAAGAAATCCTGTCCATCCATGAGCCACTGGAAAAACTTCATCTGAAGATCCTCTCAACTGGCCCATGGGTACTCCCAATGCCCCAGTGCCAAATCCATACCTCCACTCTGTGGCTGGCTCATTGTGTGCACTCCTGAGGGTGGCAGTGAGAGCAAGCTTGGGTAGACAGGAAGGAGGCACAGAAAGCAGGCTAGAGGCAGTCAGCAAGGGAGAAAGCACAATCTTGAGCTACAGTGACACTTTCAGGAAAACAAAAGAAAGGTTCCCAGCAGCCAGTCTAGTGCATTGTAAGATCAAGAGGAGATATACTAACTTAAGAATTCTTCCACAAGAGGGAGCAAGAAGCGTAGAGCAGTGCATTCATACAAGGCCAAAGAAATCCTCAGAATATAAAACAGGAACGATGGAAAGTATCCCACATCTGAAGGCAGCTAGTAAACATAGGAGGTGACTGCTACTTCAAATGCAAAAAATGCAATGAAAAACTCCAAGGAACCTGAAGAATTAAGGAAACATGACATCATCAAAATGTCACAATAATCCTCTAGTAACTAAATCCAATGACATGGAGATCTGTGATTTACCTTATAAAGAATTCAAAATAGCTCTTTAAATAAAATTCAATTGCGTACAAGAAAACACAGAAAAACAATTTAACAAAATAAGGAAAACAATACAGAAACAAAATTAAAAAATTAACAAACAGATAGAAATCATAAAAAGAACCAAATAGAAATTCTGGAGCTGAATAATTCAATTAATAAATTCAATGCAATAGAGAGCATCAACAGCAAAATAGATCAGGCAGAATAAAGAATAAGTTATTTAGAGAATAGGAACTTTGAAATAACCCAATTAGAGGAGATCAAAGAAAAAAGAATGAAAGAGAGCAAAGAAAACTTATGTGATCTATAGGATTCCATCAGAAGAAGAAATATTAGAAAAATCAGAATTCCAGAAGGAGAAGAAAGGGATAAGTAAGCAGAAAATTTATTTACAGAAATTCTCATTGGGGAATGATAGTCTGTTAAATAAATGGTGCTGGGAAAACTGGGTAACCACAAGCAGAAAAATGAAAATGGACCCCTATCTTTCACCACTCACAAAAATTAAAATGAAATGTATTACATTCTTAAACATAAGACCTGAAATGGTAAAACCCCTAGAAAAAACATAGGGGGAAAGCTCCCTGACAATAGTCTTAGAAATGATATTTTTGGATATGACAACAAAAGCACAAGCAATATATACAAGCACAATAGCAAAAAAATAAGTGGCATTTTATCAAACTAAAAAGCTTCTGCACAGCAAAAGAAAGGTTCCCTTTTCTCCACACCTGCTCCAGCATTTATTGTTTGTAGATTTGATCATGGCCATTGTAACAGGTGTTAGGTGATACCACATTGTAGATTTGATTTACGTTTTTCTAATAATTAGTGATGTTGAGCATCCTTTCATGTGCTTTTTAACCATCTGTATGTCTTCTTTGAAGAATTGTACATTTATATCTTCCACACATTTTTTGATATTGAGCTTCAAGAGCTGTTTGTATATTTAGGAGATTAATCCCTTGTCAGTTGCTTTGTGTGCAAATATTTTCTCCCATTCTGTGGGTTGTCTTTTCGTTTTGTTGATGGTTTCCTTGACTGTGCAAGAGCTTTTGAGTTTAATTAGGTTGCAATTGTTTATTTTTGGTTTTATTTCCATTAATCTAGGAGACAGGTCGAAAAACTATTGATGGGATTTATGTAAGACAGTGTTCTGCCTATGATTTCCTCTAAAAGTTTTATAGTATCCGGACTTATATTTAGGTCTTTAACCCACTTTGAGAATTTTTGTGTGTGTATGGTGTTAGGGTATTTTCTATTTTCATTCTTTTACATGGAGCTGTCCAGTTTTCATAGCACCACTTATTGATGAGACTGTCTTTTCTCCATTGTATATTCTTACTTGCTATGTCATGGATTAGGTGACCATAAATGTGTGGGCTTACTTTCTACACTATTCCACTGATCAATGTTTCTGTTTTTATGACAGCACCATATTGATCTGATGACTATAGCTTGGTAGTACGGTCTGAAGTCAGGGAGTGTGATTCCTCCAGCTCCATTGTTCTTTCTCAGGATTGCTTCAGCTATTCATGGTCTCTTGTGTTTCCATACAAATTGTAAAATTATTTGTTCTAATTCTGTGAAAAATGCCATTGATAATTTGATAGGGATTGCCTTGAATCTGTACACTGCTTTGGGTAGTGTAGTCATTTTCCCAATATTCATTGCTCCAATCAAAGGACATGATATACCTCCCCATCTCTTTATGTCATCTTTTATTTTTTCCATCAGTATCATTTTTTAACGTCTTTATTGGAGTAAAATTGCTTTACAATGTTGTATTAGTTTCTGCTGTATAACAAAGTGAATCAGCTATATGTATACATATATACCCATCTGCCCTCCCTCTTGCATCTCCCTCCCACACTCCCTATCCCAACTCTCTAGGTGGTCACAAAGCACCGAGCTGATCTCCGTATGTGATGCAGCTACTTCCCACCAGCTATCTATTTTACATGTGTTAGTGTAAATAGGTCAATGCTACTCTCTCACTTCGTCCCAGCTTAAAATCCCCCCCACATGTCCTTAGGTCCACTCTCTATGTCTGTGTCTTTATTTTAATTTTTTTTGGTTCCATATATGTGTGTTAGCATAAGGTATTTTTTTTCCCTTTCTGACTTACTACACTCTGTATGACAGTCTCTAGGTCCATCCACCTCACTACAAATAACTCAATATTGTTTCTTTTTATGGCTAAGTAATATTCCATCGTATATATGTGCCACATATTCTTTAACCATTCATCTGTTGATAGACACTTATGTTGCTTCCATGTCCTGGCTATTGTAAACAGTGCTACAATCAGCATTTTGGTACACGAGTTTTTGAATTACCGTTTTCTCAGGCTATATGCCAAGTAGTGGGATTTCTCAGTCACATGGTAGGTCTATTTTTAGTTTTTTATGGAACCGCCATACTTTTCTCCATAGTGGCTGTATCAATTTACATTTCCACCAACAGTGCAACAGGGTTCCCATTTCTCCACACCCTCTCCAGCATTTGTTGTTTGTAGATTTTTTGATGGTGGCCATTCTGACCGGTGTGAGGTGATACCTCACTGTACTTTTCTTTTTAAAAAACATCTTTATTGGGGTGTAATTGATTTAAAATGTTGATTTCTGCTATAAAACAAAGTGAATCAGATATATATATATTCCCCCAACTCCCTCCCTGTTGCGCCTGCCTCCCACCCTCCCTATCCCAACCAACTAGGTGATCGAAAAGCACTGAGCTGATCTCCCTGTGCTATGCGGCTGCTTCCCACTAGCTATCTATTTTACACTTGGTAGCGTATGTATGTCCATGCCATTCTTTCACTTCGTCCCAGCTTAACCTTCCCCCTCCCTGTGTACTCAAGTCCATTCTCTACATCTGTGTCTTTATTCCTGTCCTGTCCCTAGGTTCTTCAGAACACTTTTTTTAATTCCATATGTATGTGTTAGCATACGGTATTTCTTTTTCTCTTTCTGACTTATAACATTCTGTAAGACAGACTATAGGTCCATCCACCTCACTACAAAAAACTCAATTTCATTTCTTTTTAGGGCTGAGAAATATTTCATTGTATATATGTGCCACATCATCTTTATCCATTCATCCGATTATGGACACTTAGGTTGTTTCCATGTCCTGGCTATTGTAAATAGTGCTGCAATAAGTATTGGGATACATCACTCTTTCTGAACTATGGTTTTCTCAGGGTTTATGCCCAGTAGTGGGATTGCTGGGTCATATGGTAGTTCTATTTTTAGTTTTTTTAGGAACCTCCATACTGTTCTCCGTAGTGGCTGTATCAATTTGCATTTCCACCAACAGTGCAAGCAGCTTCCATTTTCTCCACACCCTCTCTAGCATTTACTGTTTGTAGACATTTTGATGATGGCCATTCTAAAAGGTGTGAGGTGATACCTCATTGAAGTTTTGATTTGCACTTCTCTAATTGTTAGTGATGTTGAGCATCTTTTCATGTGTTTGTTGACAACCTGTATACCTTCTTCGGAGAAATGTCTATTTAGGTTTTCTGCCCATTTTTGGATTGGGTTGTTTGTTTTTTTGATATGGAGCTGCATGTGCTGCTTGTATATTTCGGAGATAAATCATTTGTCAGTTGCTCTGTTTGCAAATATTTTATCCCATTCTGAGGGTTGTCTTTTCATCTTGTTTATGGTTTCCTTTGGAGTGCAAAAGTTTTTAAGTTTCACTAGGTCCTATTTGTTTGTTTTTGTTTTTATTTCTATTTCTCTAGGAGGTGGGTCAGAAAGGATCTTGCTGTGATTTATGTCATGGAATGTTCTGCCTATGTTTTCCTCTAAGAGTTTTATAGTGTCTGGCCTTATATTTAGGTCTTTAACCCATATGTGTTTATTTTTGTGTATGGTGTTAGGGAGTGTTCTAACTTCATTCTTTTAAACGGACCTGTCCAGTTTTACCAGGACCAATTATTGAAGAGGCTGTCTTTTCTCAATTGTATGTTTTTCCTCCTTTATCAAACATAAGGTGACCATATGTGCATGGGTTTTTCTCTGGGTTTTCTATCCTGTTCCATTGATCTATATTTCTGTTTTGGTTCTAGTACCATACTGCCTTGATTACTGTAGCTTTGTAGTATTATCTGAAGTCTGGGAACGTGGTTCCTCCAGCTCTGTTCTTCTGCCTCAAGATTTCTTTTGCTATACTGGGTCGATTGTGTTTCCATAGAAATTGTGAAATTTTTGTTCTAGTTCTGTGAAAAATGCCATTGGTAGTTTGACAGGGATTGCATTGAATCTGTAGATTGCTTTGGGTCATATAGTCATTTTCACAATGTTGATTCTTCCAATCCAAGAACATGGCATATCTCTTCATCTTTATCATCTTTAATTTCTTTCATCAGTGTCTTATAGTTTTCTTCATATGGGTCTTTTGTCACCTTAGGTAGGTTTATTGCCAGGTATTTTTTTTGTTGTTGTTGCAATGATAAATGGGAGTGTTTCCTTAATTTCCCTTTCAGATTTTTCATCATTAGTGTTAGGAATGCAAGAGATTTCTATGCATTAAAATTTTGTATCCTGCTACTTTACCAAATACATTAGTAGTTTTCTGGTAGCATCTTTAGGACTCTCTAGGTTAGTATCATGTCATCTGCAAACAGTGACAGTTTTGCTTCTTCTTTTCCGATTTGGATTCCTTTTATTTCTTTTCCTTCTCTGATTTCTCAGGCTAAAACTTCAAAAACTGTGTTGAATAAGAGTGATTAGAGTGGGCAACATTGTCTTGCTCCTGATCTTAGTGGAAATGGTTTATTTTTTTCACCATTGAGAACAATGTTAGCTGTGGGTTTGTCATATATGGCCTTTATTATGTTGAGGTAAGTTCCCTCTATGCCTACTTTCTGGAGGATTTTTTTTACCATAAGTGGGTTTTGAATTTTGTCACCAGGTTTTTCTTCCCCTATTGTGATGATCATATGGTTTTCATTCTTCAATTTGTTGATGTTGTGTATCACACTTATTGATTTGTGGATATTGAAGATTCCTTGCATCCCTGGGATAAATCCCACTGGATTATGGTGTATGATCCTTTAAATGTGCTGTTGGATTTTATTTGCTAATATTTTGTTTAGGATATTTGCATCTATGTTCATCAGTGATAGTGGCCTGTAGTTTTCTTTTTTTGTGACATCTTTGTCTGGGTTTGGTATCAGTGTGATGGTGGCCTCGTAGAATGAGTTTGGGAGTGTTCCTCCCTCTGCTATATTTTGGAAGCATTTGAGAAGGAAAGGTGTTTGTTAGCTCTTCTCTAAATGTTTAGTAGAAGTCACTTGTGAAGGCATCTGGCCCTGGACTTTTTTTTTTTGGAAGATTTAATTGCAGTTTCAATTTCAGTGGTTATGATTGGTCTGTTTATATTTTTTATTTCTTCCTGGTTCAGTCTTGGAAGGTTGTGCCTTTTTAAGAATTTGTCCAGTTCTTCTAGGTTGTCCACTGTATTGACATATAATTGCTTGTAGTAATCTCTCATGATCCTTTGTATTTCTGCAGTGTCAGTTGTCACTTCTCCTTTTTTATCTGTAATTCTGTTGATTTGAGTCTTCTTCTGTTTTTTCTTGATGAGTCTGACTAATGGTTTATCAATTTCTTTTATCTTCTCAAAGAACCCACTGATAGTTTTATTGATCTTTGTTATCGTTTTCTTCATTTCTTTTTCATTTATTTCTTATCTGATATTTATGATTTCTTTCCTTCTGCTAACTTTGGGGATTTTATGTTCTTCTTTCTGTAATTACTTTAGGTGTAAGGTTAGGTTGTTTTTTTGAGCTGTTTCTTGTTTCTTGAGGTAGAATTGTATTGCTATAAACTTCCCTCTTAGAACTGCTTTTGCTGCATCCCATAGGTTTTGGGTCATCGTGATTTCATTGTCATTTGTTTCTAGGTATTTTTTGATTTCCTCTTTGATTTCTTCAATGATCTCTTGGCTATTTAGTAGTGTCTTGTTTAGCCTCCATGTGTTTGTATGTTTTACAGATTTTTTCCTGTAATTGATAGGTAGTCTCATAGTGTTGTGGTTGGAAAAGTTTCTTGATATGACTTCAATTTTCTTAAATTTACCAAGGCTTGTTTTATGACCCTAGATGTGATCTATGCTGTAGAATGTTCCATGAGCACTTGAGAAGAAAGTGTATTCTGTTGATTTTGGATGGAATGTCCTATAAATATCAATTAAGTCCATCTTGTTTAATGTATCACTTAAAGCTTGTGTTTCCTTATTTACTTTCATTTTGGATGATTTGTCCATTGGTGAAACTGGGGTGTTAAAGTTCCCTACTATTATTTTGCTACTGTCGATTTCCCCTTTTATGGCTATTAGCATCTGCCTTTCGTATTTATGTACTCCTATGTTTGGTGCTATATATTTACCATTTTTATATCTTCTTCTTGTATTGATCCCTTGATCATTATGTAGTGTCCTTCTTTGCCTCCTGTAATAATCTTTATGTTTAAAGTCTATTTTGTCTGATATGAGAATTGCTATCCAGCTTTCTTTTGATTTCCATTTGCTTGGAATATCTTTTTCCATCCCCTCACTCTCAGTCTGTATGTTTCCCTATGTCTGAATTTGGTCTCTTGTAGACAGCATATGTATGGGTCTTGTTTTTGTATCTATTCAGCTGGTCTGTGTCCTTTGTTGGAGCATTTAATAAATTTACATTTACGGTACTTATCCATATGTATGTTCTGATTACCATTTTATTAATTGTTTTGGGTTTGTTATTAGAGGTCTTTTCCTTCCATTGTGTTTCCTGCCTAAAGAAGTTCCTTTAACATTTGTTGTAAAGCTGGTTTGGTGGTGCTGAATTCTTCTAGCTTTTGCTTGACTGTAAATTTATTAATTTCTCCATCGAATCTGAATGAGATCCTTGCTGTGTAGAATAATCTTTGTTGTAGGCTTTTCCCTTTCATCATTTTAAATATGTCCTGTCACTCTCTTCTGGCTTGCAGAGTTTCTGCTGAAACAGCTGTTAACCTTATGGCGATTCCCTTGTATATTATTTGTTGCTTTTCCCTTGCTAGTTTTAATATTTTTTCTTTATATTTAATGTTTATAGTTTGATTATTATGTGTCTTAGTGTGTTTCTCCTTGGATTTATCCTGTATGAGGCTCTCTGCACTTCCTGGACTTGGCTGTTTCCTTTCCCATATTAGGGAAGTTTTCAACTATTATCTTTTCAAATATTTTCTCAGTCCCTTTCTATTTTACTTCTTTTTCTGGGACCCCTATAGTTCTTATGTTGGTGTTTTTAATGTTTTCTCAGAGGTCTCTGAGACAGTCCTCAATTATTTTCATTCTTTTTTCTTTTTTGTGCTCTGTGGTAGTTATTTCTACTCTTTTATCTTCCACGTCACTTATCCATTCTTCTGCCTCAGTTATTCTGGTGTTGATTCATTCTAGCAAATGTTTAATTTCATTTACCATGTTTTTCATCATTGTTTGCTCTAGTTCTTCTAGGTCCTTGTTAAACGTTTCTTGTATTTTCTCCATTCTATTTTGAAGATTTTTTATCATCTTTACTATCATTACTTTGAATTCTTTTTCAGGTAGACTTATTTCCTCTTGTTTTATTTGGTTTGATCGGTTTTTACATTGCTCCTTCTTCTGCTGAATATTTCTGTCTTCTCATTTTGCTTAACTTACTGTGTTTGTGGTCTCCTTTTTGCAGGCTGCAGATTCATAGTTCCTAGTGTTTTTGGTGTCTGCTCCCAGTGGGTGAGGTTGGTTCAGTGTGTTGTGTAGGCTTCCTGGTGGAGGGAACTGGATCCTATATTCTTGTGGATGAGACTGGATCTTGTCTTTCTGGTGGGCAGGACGGCATACAGTGGTGTGTTTTGGGGGTGTTTGTGAACCACATCTCTGCTAATGGGTGGGGTTGTGTTCCTTTGTTGCTAGTTGTTTGGCATAGGTTGTTCAGCACTGTAGCTTGCTGGTGCTTGACTGTAGCTGGGTCTTAATGTAGAGATGTAGATCTCCAGGTGAGCTTTCACCGTTTGATATTACATTCAGCCAGGAGTTCTCTGGTGCACCATTGTCCTAAACTCAGCTCTCCCACCTCAGAGCCCCAGGCCTTACACCTGGCTGGAGCACCAAGCCCCTGTCAGCCACACAGGTCAGAAGAAAATGGAGGAAAGAAAGAAAGAAAGAAAGAAAGAAAGAAAGAAAGAAAGAAAGAAAGAAAGAAAGAAAGAAAGAAAGAAAGAAAGAAAGAAAGAAAGAAAGAAAGAAAGAAAGAAAGAAAGAAAGAAAGAAAGAAAGAAAGAAAGAAAGAAAGAAAGAAAGAAAGAAAGAAAGAAAGAAGTTATTAAAATAAAAAATTTAAAATATTTATTTATAATAAAAAATAAAAAAGTAATAAAAAAAGAAGGAAGAGAGCAACCAAACCAAGAAACAAATCCACCAATGATAACAAGCACTAAAAAGTATATTTAAAAAAAGAAAAAGAAAATGCAGACAGACAGAACCCTAGGAAAAATGGTAAAAGAAAAGCTATACAGACAAAATCACACAAAGAAGCCTACACATAAACAGTCAGAAAAAGAGAAAGAGGAAAATATATATATATTAAAATAAAAGGAAGAGAGCAACCAAATCAATAAACAAATCTACCAATGATAATAAGATCTAAATACTAAACTAAGATAAACATAAAACCAGAAACAAATTAGATGCAGAAAGGAAACCCCATGTCTACAGTTGCTTCCAATGTCCACCACCTCAATTTTGCAACAATTCATTGTCTATTCAAGTATTCCAGAGATGAAGGATACATCAAGTTGATTATGGAGATTTAATCTGCTGCTTCTGAGGCTGCTGGGATAAATTTTCCTTTCTCTTCTCTGTTTGCACAGCTCCTGTGTTTCAGCTTTGGATTTGGCCCCACATCTGCATGTTGGTCACCTTAGGGCATCTGTTCCCCGCCCAGACAGGACTGGGTTAAAATAGCAGCTGATTAGGGAGTTCTGACTCACCCAAGCTGTGAGGAGGGAGGGCTATGGAATGTTGGGCCAGCCTGCTGTGACAGAGGCCAGAGTGACTTCGCAACAGCCTGATGCCCGCTGTGTGTTCTCCTGGGGAAATTGTCCCTGGACCATGGGACCCTGGCTGTGGCGGGGTGCACAGTCTCCTTGGAGGGGAGATGTGGTTAGTGGCCTGTTCTTGCCCACAGGATTCTTGGTGGCTGCAACAGCAGCATTAGCGTTTCATGCTCGTTTCTTGTGTCTGCACTGATAGCCACTGCTTGCATCAGTCTCTGGAGCTCGTTTAGGCAGTGCTCTGAATCTCCTCACATGCCCTGAAATGATGGTCTCTTGCCTCTTAGGCAGTTCCAGACTTCTTCCCAACTCCCTTCTGGCTAGCTCTGGTGCACTCACCCCCTTCAGGCTGTGTTCATGAGGCCAACCCCAGTCCTCTCCCTAGGATCTGACCTCCGAAGCTGCAGCCTCAGCTTCCAACCCCCACCCATCCAGGAGGGTGAGCAGACAAGCCTCTCAGGCTGGTGAGTGCTGGTCAGCACTGATCCTCTGTGCAAGAATCTCTCTGCTTTGCCCTCTTCACCCTTGTTGCTGCACTCTCCTCTGTGGCTCCGAAGCTTCCACACTGCCACCCCCTGTCTCCACCAATGAATGGGCTTCATAATGTTTGGAAACTTGTCCTCCTTCAAAGCTCCTTCCCAGAGGTGCAGGTCTCATTCCTGTTCTTTTTTCTCTGTTTTTCCATTTTTTCTTTTGCCCTACCCAGGTACGTGGGGAGGTTTTTGCCTTTTGGGAAGCCTGAGGTCTTCTGCCAGCATTCAGTAGGTGTTCTGTAGGAGTTGTTCCCCATGTAGACGTACTCTTGATGTATTTGTGGGGATGAAGGTGATCTCCACCTCTTACTCCTCTGACATCTTGAAAGTCCCCCCCCAGTTGATTCCTATAGAATGCTTTTTGTTGATGTTTTCCTAATACTTGTAACCAATCTATAGTTGCAATTGTCAAATGTAGTGCAGTTCCAAAAAAATGTTGGTGATAGTTTTATTTTATCAAATAAGATGAAAGTGAAACAAATGAAAATGTGGTAGAACTTCACCTGTTTTTCAGTAATATGAGTGACTTTTTTCTTGAACTGGATACTTCTTAATATTGGAAGAATATTTCCTCAATTATTTTGTGTGCTATTCACAATGTAATAGATACAGACACAGCAGAGTTTCAAGTTTAATGTGCAGTGCTAACATTTTCTCTATCACTTCCTTAGGTCTAGACCAGGAGTTATCAAACTATGATCCATGGACCAAATCTAGCCTGCTGCCTATTTTCATAAATAAAATTTCATTGTAATACAGTCACATGCATTCTTTTATTTATTGTATATGGCTGCTTTGGCAGTAGACTGTAACAACAGAGTAACACAGTAACAACAGAGACTGCATGGTCCACAGAGCCTAAAATATTAACTATCTGACTCTTTACATATAAAAATGGTGATAACAAGATATACACAGTAAAAATAACAATAAATTCATAGTGACCTACGATTTCTGTGGTTGAAATACTCTTATCAAGGATAATTTCAGACTACAATATGAGATCACTGAATGTGGAGTTGGGAAGAGATGTGCAATATCTATCATACATTTATAATATATTTAGATAACCTCAACAGCACAGATAACAGTTAATGTAGTAAAAGATGTAGGATGTGATCAGCTTTGAGTATTTATAAACATTGTTTTAAATATATTTTTTAAAATTTTGAGTTTGTATAATTTAAGTTTTTTTTCATTTTTTATTGAAGTATAGTTGACATACAACATTACATAAGTTACAGGTGTACAACATAGTGATTAACAATTTTTGAAGGTTATTTCCATCCATAGTTACCAGAAAATACTGGCTATTCCCTGTGTTGCACAATACAGTTTTTTAGCTTATTTATTTTATACATAATAGTTTGGACCTTTTAATCCCTTATGCCTATATTTTCCCACCCCCCCCCCTTAACCTTACCCAACTGGTAACCACTAATTTGTTCTCTATATCTGTGATTCTGATTCTTTTCTGTTATATTCACTACTTCATTGTATTTTTTTAGATTCCATATATAAGTGATATACAATATTTGTCTTTCTCTGTCTGACTTATGTCACTTAGCAAGAGACTTTCCAAGTCCATGCAGGTTGTTGCAAATGGCAGAATTGCATTGTATATATGTACACCACATATTCTTTGTCCATTTATCTGTTGATGGACACTTGTGTTGCTCCCATATCTTGGAAATTGTAAATAATGCTGCTATGAATATTGGGCTGCATATATCTTTGCAAATTAGAGTTTTGGGTTTTTTTTCAGATATATACATAGGAGTAGATTTGTTGGGTTATATGGTAGTTCTATTTTAGTTTTTTGAGTAATCTCCATACTGCTTTCCACAGTGGCTTTGTCAATTTACATTCCCACCACAGGGTATGAGGGTTCCCTTTCCTCCTCCTCATCACTAACATTTGTTACTTGTGTTCTTTTTGATGATAGACATTCTGACAGGTGTGAGGTGATATCTCATTGTGGTTTTGGATTTCATTTCTCTGACAATTAGCAACGTTGAGCATCTTTTCATGTGCCTGTTCATCTATAGGTCCTCTTTGGAAAAATGTCTTTTCAGGTCCTGTCCATTTTTAATTTGGGTTTTTTTTTTATGTTGAGTGTATGAGCTGTTTAAATATTTTGGATATTAACCCCTTATCAGTCATATCATTTGCAAGTATGTTCTCCCATTCAGTAGGCCGTCTTTTTGTTTTGTCAATTGTTTCCTTGTTGTGCAAAAGCTTTTAAGTTTAATTCAGTCACATTTGTTTATTTTGCTTTTCTTTCCTTTACTTTAGGAGGCAGACCCAAAAAACAGGGCTATTATATATGTCAAAGAATGTTCTGACTATGTTTTCCTCTAATAGTTTTCTGATTTGCAGTCTTACATTTAGGGTTTTAATCCAATTGGAGTTTATATTTGTATATGGGGTTAGAGAATATTCTAAACTCATTGTTTTACATGTAGCTTTTCAGTTTTCCCAACAACACTTATGGAAGAGACTGTCTTTTCCCCAATGTATATTTTTGCCTCCTTTGTCATGGAATAACTTACCATAATTATGTGTGTTTATTTCTGGGCTCTCTATTCTGTTCCATTGATCTATGTGTCTGTTTTTGTGCTGGTACCATATAGTTTTGATTACTGTAGCTTTGTAGTATAGTCTGAAGTCAGGGAGCTTGATTCCTCTAGCTTTGTTCTTCTTTCCCAATATTGTTTTAGCTATTCAGGGTCTTTTGATTCTCCATACAAATTTTAACATTTTTTGTTCTCATTCTGTGAAAAATGTCATTGGTATTTTGACAAGGATTACATTGAATCTGTAGTTTGTCTTGGGTAGTATAGTCATTTTGACAATATTGATTCTTCCAATCCATGAAGACAATACATCTTTCCCTCTGTTTGTGTTGTATTCATTTTATTTCATCAGAGTCTTATACTTTTCCGACTACAGGTCTTTTACTGCTTTAGGTAGGTTTATTCCCAGATGTTTTATTTTGATGTAATGGCAAATGGAATTGTTTCCTTACTTTCTCTTTCTGATAGTTTGTTGTTAGTGTATAGAAATGCAACAGATTTCTGTATATTAATTTTGTATAGTGAAATTTTTAGTGAATTCATCGATGAGCTCTAGTAGTTTTCTAGTGGTGTCTTTAGGATTTTCTATGTATAATATCATACCATCTACAAACAGAGACAGTTTTTCTTCTTTCTTTCCAATTTGGTATATTTTACTTCTTTTTCTGGTCTAATTGCTGTGAATAGGACTTCCAATACTATTTTGAATAAAAGTAGTGAGACCTGGCACCCTTGTCTTTTCCCTGATCTTAGAGGAAATGCATTCAGATTTTAACTGTTGAGTATGATGTTAACTCTGGGTTTGTCATATATGGCCTTTATTATGTTGAAGCATGTTTTCTCTATGTCTACTTTCCACATAGTTTTTATCATAAATGGATGCTGAATTTTGTCAAAAGCTTTTTCTGCATGGATTGAGATGATCACATGGATTTATTCTTCAATTTTTTAATATGGTGTGTCACATTGATTGATTTGTGGTTATAGAAAATTCCTTGCATGCCTGAGATAAATTCCACGTGGTCATGGTGTATGATCCTTTTAATGTATTGTTGGATTTGGTTTGAAAATACTTTGTTGAGGATTTTTGCATCTATGTTCATCAGTGATATTGGCCTGTAGTTTCTTTTTTTGTGTGATATCTGTGTCTGGGGTTTGTATCAGGGTGATGCTGGTCTCATAGAATGAGTTTACAAGAGTCGTCCTCTGCAATTTTTCAAATAGTTTGAGAAGAATAGGTGTTAACTCTTCTCTAAATGTTTGGTAGAAGTCACCTGTGAAGCCACATGATCCTGGAATTTTGTTTGTTTGGAGTTTTTTATTTACTAATTAAATTTATTTACTAGTATTTAGCCTGTTCATATTTGCTATTTATTACTATTTCAGTCTTGGGAGATTGTACATTTCTAAAAATTTCTCCATTTCTTATATGTTGTTCATGTTATTGGCATATAGTTGTTCATAGTAGTCTCTAAGGATCCTTGGTATTTCTGTGGTGTCAGTAGTAACTCCTTTTTCATTTCTGAAATTATTGATTTGGCCCCTCTCTCTTTTTTTCTTGATGAGTCTGGCTAAATGTTTGTTAATTTTGTTAATCTCTTCAAAGAACCAGACTTAATTTCATTGATCTTTTCTATCTTTTTTATTGTTCTTTTACTGTCTATTTCATTCATTTCTGCTTTGATGTTTATGATTTCTTTCTTTCTACAAACTTTAGGTATTGTTTGTTCTTTTTTCTCTAGTTTCTTTACATGTAAACTTAAAGTTAGGTTGTTTACTTGAGATTTTTCTTGCTTCCTGAAGTGAGCCTGTATCATGATAAACTTCCCTTTTAGAATTTATTTGCTGTGTTCCATAGTTTCTGGATCATAATGTTTCATTTTCATTTGTCTCTATGTATCTTTTTACTTCTCCAGTAATCCATTTGTTGTTTAGTAGCGTATTTTTTAACCTCCACGTGTTTGTGTTTTTTGCAGTATTCCCTTGTAATTGATTTCTAGTCTCATAGCATCATGGTCAGAAAAGATGCTTCATATGATTTTAATTTCTTAAATTTACCAAGGCTTGTTTTATGGACTAGCATGTGATCTACCCTGGAGAGTGTTCCATGTATACTTGAAAAAAATGTATATTCTGCTGCTTTCTGATGAAAGAGTATATATATATATATATTTATATATATATATAAAATTAAGTCCAACTAGTCTTATGTATCATTAAAGCCAGTGTTTTCTTATTGATTTTTTGTCTGGATGGTCTGTCCACTGATGTAAGTGGGGTGTTAAAGTTCCCTACAATTATTGTTTTATTGCTGATTTCTCCATTTATGTCTGTTAATATTTGCCTTATGTACTCAGGTCTTCTTATGTTGGGTGCATATAAATTTACAATTGTTATAAGATTATCTTGGTTTGATCCTTTGATCATTATGTAGTGTCCTTCTTTGCCTCTTGTAACAGTCTTTATTTTAAAGTCTATTTTGTCTGATAGAAGTATTGCTATTCTGGGTTTCTTCTGATTTCCATTTACATGGAATAACTTGTCCTATCCCCACACCTTCAGTATGTGAGTGTCTTTAGATCTGAAATAATTCTCTTGCAGGGAGCTTAAGTATGGGACATGTTTTCCTATCCATACAACTACTCTGTGTCTTTTGATTGGAACATTTAATCCACTTGTATTTAAGGTAATTATTTATATGTATGTTCTTATCGTCATTTTGTTATTTGTTTGAGGTTTGTTTTTGAAGGTCTTTTCTCCTTTCTTCTTTTGTTATCTTCTATTGTAATTTGAGGACTATCTTTAGTGTTATGTTTGGATGCCTTTTTCTATTTTTGTGTATATATATCTATTATAGATTTTTTACTTGTGTTTACGATAAAGTTTTTAGTAAGCAATCTATATGTATCCATGATTGTTTTAATTTCATATGCATTTTTTGTTATTTTTTTAACATCTATATTGGGGTATAATTGCTTTACAATGGTGTGTTAGATTCTGCTTTATAACAAAGTGAATCAGTTATACATATACATATGTTCCCGTATCTCTTCCTTCTTGTGTCTCCCTCCCTCCCACCCTCCCTATCCCACCCCTCCAGGTGGTCGCAAAGCACCGAGCCGATATCTCTGTGCCATGCGGCTGCTTCCCACTAGCTATCTACCTTACGTTTGTTAGTGTATATACGTCCATGC
Organism: Delphinapterus leucas; assembly: GCF_059928025.1. Taxonomy (NCBI): domain Eukaryota; kingdom Metazoa; phylum Chordata; class Mammalia; order Artiodactyla; family Monodontidae; genus Delphinapterus; species Delphinapterus leucas. Next base: position 78,762,997 of record NC_143150.1, on the reverse strand, counting down.
CTCTCTCTCGCCCTGTCACAGATCACCATTCCCCCTCCCCATATCCTCAAGTCCATTCTCCAATACGTCTGTGTCTTTATTCCTGTCTTACCCCTAGGTTCTTCATGACATCTTTTTTTCTTAAATTCCATATATATGTGTTAGCTACGGTATTTGTCTTTCTGTATCTGACTTACTTCACTCTGTATGACAGACTCTAGGTCTATCCACCTCATTACAAATAGCTCAATTTCGTTTCCTTTTATGGCTGAGCAACATTCCATTCTATATATGTGCCACATCTTCTTTATCCATTCATCTGATGATGGGCACTTAGCTTGTTTCCATCTCCGGGCTATTGTAAATAGAGCTGCAATGAACATTTTGGTACATGACTCTCTTTGAATTTTGGTTTTCTCAGGGTATATGCCCAGTAGTGGGATTGCTGGGTCATATGGTATTTCTATTTGTAATTTCTTAAGGAACCTCCATACTGTTCTCCATAGTGGCTGAACCAATTCACATTTCCACCAGCAGTGCAAGAGTGTTCCCTTTTCTCAACACCCTCTCCAGCATTTATTGTTTCTAGATTTTTTGATGATGGCCATTCTGACTGGTGTGAGATGATATATCATTGTAATTTTGATTTGCATTTCTCTAATGATTAATGATGTTGAGCATTCTTTCATGTGTTTTTTGACAGTCTCTATAACTTCTTTGGAGAAATGTCTATTTAGGTCTTCTGCCCATTTTTGGATTGGGTTGTCTGCTTTTTGTTATTGAGCTGCATGAGCTGCTTGTAAATTTTGGAAATTAATCCTTTGTCAGTTGCTTCATTTGCAAATATTATTTCCCATTCTGAGGGTTGTCTTTTGGTCTTGTTTATGGTATCCTTTGCTGTGCAAAAGCTTTGAAGTTTCATTAGGTCCCATTTGTTTATTTTTCTTTTTATTTCCATGTCTCTAGGAGGTGGGTCAAAAAGGATCTTGCTGTGATTTATGTCATAGAGTGTTCTGCCTATGTTTTCCTCTAAGAGTTTGATAGTTTCTGGCCTTACATTTAGGTCTTTAATCCATTTTGAGCTTATTTTTGTGTATGGTGTTAGGGAGTGATCTAATCCCATACTTTTACATGTACCTGTCCAGTTTTCCCGGCACCACTTATTGAAGAGGCTGTCCTTTCTCCACTGTACATTCCTGCCACCTTTATCAAAGATAAGGTGCCCATATATGCGTGGGTTTATATCTGGGCTTTCTATCCTGTTCCATTGATCTATCTTTCTGTTTTTGTGCCAGTACCATACTGTCTTGATTACTGTAGCTTTGTAGTATAGCCTGAAGTCAGGAAGCCTGATTCCTCCAGCTCCGTTTTTCGTTCTCAAGATTGCTTTAGCTATTCGGGATCTTTTGTGTTTCCATACAAATTGTGAAATATTTTGTTCTAGTTCTGTGAAAAATGCCAGTGGTTGTTTGATAGGGATTGCATTCAGTCTATAGATTGCTTTGGGTAGTAGAGTCATTTTCACAATGCTGATTCTTCCAATCCAAGAACATGGTATATCTCTCCATGTATTTGTATCATCTTTAATTTCTTTCATCAGTGTCTTATAATTTTCTGCATACAGGTCTTTTGTCTCCTTAGGTAGCTTTCTTCCTAGATATTTTATTCTTTTTGTTGCAATGGTAAATGGGAGTGTTTTCTCGATTTCACTTTCAGATTTGTCATCATTCGTATACAGGAATGCCAGAGATTTCTGTGCATTAATTTTGTATACTGCTACTTTACCAAGTTCATTGATTAGCTCTAGTAGTTTTCTAGTAGCATCTTTAAGATTCTCTAGGTATAGTATCATGTCATCTGCAAACACTGACAGCTTTACTTCTTCTTTTCCGATTTGGATTCCTTTTATTTCCTTTTCTCCTCTGATTGCTGTAGCTAAAACTTCCAAAACTATGTTGAATAAGAGTGGTGAGAGGGGGCAACCTTGTCTTGTTCCTGATCTTAGTGGAAATGTTTCAGTTTTTCACCATTGAGGATGATTTTGGCTGTGGGCTTGTCATATATGGCCTTTATTATGTTGAGGAAAGTTCCCTCTATGCCTACTTTCTGCAGGGTTTTTATCATAAATGGGTGTTGAATTTTGTTAAGAGCTTTTTCTGCATCTATTGAGATGATCATATGGTTTTTCTCCTTCAATTTGTTAATATGGTTTTTCACATTGATTGATATGTGTATATTGAAGAATCCTTGCATTCCTGAAATAAATGCCACTTGATCATGGTGTATGATCCTCTTAATATGCTGTTGGATTCTGTTTGTTAATATTCTGTTGAGGATTTTTGCATCTATGTTCATCCGTGATATTGGCCTGTAGTTTTCTTTCGTTGTGACATCTTTGTCTGGTTTTGGTATCAGGGAGATCCTGAGCTTGTAGAATGAGTTTGGGAGTGTTCCTCCCTCTGCTGTATTTTGGAAGAGTTTGGGAAGGATAGGTGTTAGCTCTTCTCTATATGGTTGATATAGGTTTTTCTCCATCATCACTTTAAATATGTCCTGCCCCTCCCTTCTGACTTGCAGAGTTTCTGATGAAAGATCAACTGTTGACCTTAGGGGGATTCCCTTGTGTGTTATTTGTTGTTTATCTCTTGCTGCTTTTAATATGCTTTCTTTATATTTCATTTTTGACAGTTTGATTAATATGTGTCTTGGCATATTTCTCCTTGGATTTATCCTGTATGGGACTCTCTGTGCTTCCTGGACTTGATTAACTATTTCCTTTCCCATATTAGGGAAGTTTCCAACTATAATGTCTTCAAAAATTTTCTCAGTCATTTTCTTTTACTCTTCTTCTTCTGGAACCCCTATAATTCGAATGTTGGTGCGTTTAATGTTGTCCCAGAGGTCTCTGAGACTGTCCTCAGTTCTTTTCATTCTTTTTTCTTTACTCTGCTCTGCAGTAGTTAGTTCCACTATTTTCTCTTCCATGTAGCTTATCCGTTCTTCTGCCTCAGTTATTCTGCTATTGATCCCTTCTAGAGTATTTTTAATTTCATTTATTGTGTTGTTCATGTTGTTTGCTTCATATTTAGTTCTTCTAGGTCCTTGTTAAATGTTTCTTGCATTTTGTCTATTCTATTTCCAAGATTTTATATCATCTTTACTATCATTATTCTGAATTCCTCTTCAGGTAGACTGCCTATTTCCTCTTCATTTGTTAGGTCTGGTGGGTTTTTATCTTGCTCCTTCATCTGTGGTGTGTTTTCTGTCTTCTTATTTTGCTTATCTTACTGTGTTTGGGGTCTCCTATTTGCAGGCTGCACGTTCGTAGTTCCCATTATTTTTGGTGTCTGTCCCCAGTGGCTAAGGTTGGTTCAGTGGTTTGTGTAGGCTTCCTGGTGGAGGGGACTAGTGCCTGTGTTCTGGTGGGTGAGGCTGGATCCTGTCTCTCTGATGGGCAGGTCCACGTCTGGTGGTGTGTTTTGGGGTGTCTGTGGACTTATTATGATTTTAGGCAGCCTCTCTGCTAATGGGTGGGTTTGTGTTCTTGTTTTGCTAGCTGTTTGGCATAGGGTGTCCAGCACTGTAGCTTGCTGGTGGTTGAGTGAAGCTGGGTGCTGACGTTGAGATGGAGATCTCTGGGAGATTTTTGCCATTTGATATTATGCCGAGCTGGGAGGTCTCTTGTTGAGCAGTGTCCTGAAGTTGGCTCTCCCACCTCAGAGGCACAGCACTGACTCCTGGCTGTAGCACCAAGAGCCTTTCACCCACATGGCTCAGAATAAAAGGGAGAAAAATTAGAGAGAAAGAATTAGTAGAAGTAGGAAGATAGAAAGGAAGAAAGAAAGAAAGGAAGAAAGAAAGAAAGGAAGGAAGAAGGAAGGAAGGAAGGAAGAAAGAAAGAAAGAAAGAAAGAAGGAAAGAAAGAAGAAAAGAAGGAAAGAAGAAAAGAAGGAAAGAAGGAAAGAAAGGAAGAAAGGAGGGAGGGAGGGAGGGAGGGAGGTATTGTGGGAGGAAAGAGGGAAGGAAGGAAGGAGGGAAGTAAGGAACATAAGAAAGAAAAAAGATAAAGTAAGATAAAGTAAAGTAAAATATAATAAAGTTATTAAATTAAAAAATAATTATTAAGAAAAAAAATTTTTAAAAGACTGATAGAACCTTAGGACAAATGGTGGAAGCAAAGCTCTACAGACAAAATCTCATACAGAAACATACACATACACACTCACAAAAAGAGGAAAAGGGGAAAAAAATCCTAAATCTTGCACTCAAAGTCCACCTCCTCAATTTGGGATGATTCGTTGTCTAAAGGAGGGAAGGAAGGAAGGAAAGAAGTAAGAAAGAAAGAAAGAAAGAGAGAAAGAAAGAAAGGAAGGAAGGAAGAAATAATATAAAGTAAAATAAAGTTATTAAAATCAAAAATAATTATTAAGAGAAAAAAATTAAAAAAAAAACGGATGGATAGAACCCTAGGACAAATGGTGGAAGCAAAGCTCTACAGACAAAATCTCACACAGAAGCCTCATGTATTGCCTTTTTATGAAGTAAAGCAATAATGAAATTTGCGAAATAATTTTCTTTGACAAAAATGATTTAGAGCTGTTCATTTATTAATGGATATTGCTAATTGGAAATAAGCATACCGTTTTCAATAAAAGAAGCAGGAAGAATCTCTACTAGAAGGCACTTTATCTCAAGTTATTTCTAGATGCTACATTCTTGAAGGTAATAAAATTTCACTTCATTCCATAGTTTTACTTGCTTGCTTATTTAGACCGATCTTCCTCCAACTAGTACAAATCAGGAAGGTTGGTTCTTGCAATGTGCCTTCCATCATAACATTTCTCTAACACTACCTCATTACACTGACAATCCTTACATATTGAGGATGATACACCATGATCAAGTGGGGTTTATTCCAGGAATGCAAGGATTCTTCAATATACGCAAGTCAATCAATGTGATACACCATATTAACAAATTGAAGGAGAAAAATCATATGGTCATCTCAATAGATGCAGAGAAAGCTTTTGACAAAATTCAACACCCATTTAGAATAAAAGCCCTACAGAAAGTAGGCATAGAGGGAACTTTCCTCAACATATAAGGCCATATATGACAAATCCACAGTCAACATTTTCCTCAATGGTGAAAAACTGAAAGCATTTCCACTAAGATCAGGAACAAGACAACGTTGCCCACTCTCACCACTCTTATTCAACATAGTTTTGGAAGTTTTAGCCACAGCAATCAGAGAAGAAAAGGAAATAAAAGGAATCCAAATCGGAAAAGAAGAAGTAAAGCTGTCACTGTTTGCAGATGACATGATACTATACATAGAGAATCCTAAAGATGCTACCAGAAAACTACTAGAGCTAATCAATGAATTTGGTAAAGTAGCAGTATACAAAATTAATGCACAGAAATCTCTGGCATTCCTATATACTAATGATGAAAAATCTGAAATTGAAATCAAGAAAACACTCCCATTTACCATTGCAACAAAAAGAATAAAATATCTAGGATGAACGTTACCTAAGGAGACAAAAGACCTGTATGCAGAAAATTATAAGGCACTGATGGAAGAAATTAAAGATGATACAAATAGATGGAGAGATATACCATGTTCTTGGATTGGAAGAATCAACATTGTGAGAATGACTCTACTACCCAAAGCAATCTACAGATTCAATGCAATCCCTATCAAACTACCACTGGCATTTTTCACAGAACTAGAACAAAAACTTTCAGAATTTGTATGGAAACACAAAAGACCCTGAATAGCCAAAGCAATCTTGAGAACGAAAAACAGAGCTGGAGGAATCAGGGTTCCTGACTTAAGACTATACTACAAAGCTACAGTAATCAAGACAGTGTGATACTGGCACAAAAACAGAAAGATAGATCAATGGAACAGGATAGAAAGTCCAGAGATAAACCCACGCACATATGGACACCTTATCTTTGATAAAGGTGGCAGGAATGTACAGTGGAGAAAGGACAGCCTCTTCAATAAGTGGTGCCGGGAAAACTGGACAGGTACATGTAAAAGTATGAGATTAGATCACTCCCTAACACCATACACAAAAATAAGTTCAAAATGGATTAAAGACCTAAATGTAAGGCCAGAAACTATCAAACTCTTAGAGGAAAACATAGGCAGAACACTCTATGACATATATCACAGCAAGATCCTTTTTGACCCACCTCCTAGAGTAATGGAAATAAAAACAAAAACAAACAAATGAGACCTAATGAAACTTCAAAGATTTTGCACAGCAAAGGAAACCATAAACAAGACCAAAAGACAACCCTCAGAATGGGAGATAATATTTGCAAATGAAGCAACTGACAAAGGATTAATCTCCAAAATTTACAAGCAGCTCATGCAGCTCAATAACAAAAAAACAAACAACCCAATCCAAAAATGGGCAGAAGACCTAAATAGACATTTCTCCAAAGAAGATATACAGATTGCCAACAAACACATGAAGGAATCCTCAACATCATTAATCATTAGAGAAATGCAAATCAAAATTACAATGAGATATCATCTCACACCATTCAGAATGGCCATCATCAAAAATTCTAGAAACAATAAATGCTGGAGAGTTTGTTGAGAAAAGGGAACACTCTTGCACTGCTGGTGGGAATGTGAATTGGTTCAGCCACTATGGAGAACAGTATGGATGTTCCTTAAAAAACTACAAATAGAACTACCATATGACCCAGCAATCCCACTACTGGGCATATACCCTGAGAAAACCAAAATTCAAAGAGAGTCATGTACCAAAATGTTCATTGCAGCTCTATTTACAATAGCCCGGAGATGGAAACAACCTAAGCGCCCATCATCGGATGAATGGATAAAGAAGATGTGGCACATATATACAATGGAATACTAGTCAGCCATAAAAAGAAATGAAATTGAGCTATTTCTAATGAGGTGGATAGACCTAGAGTCTGTCATACAGAGTGAAGTAAGTCAGAAAGTAAAAGACAAATACCATATGCTAACACATATATATGGAATTTAAGAAAAAAAGACGTCATGAAGAACCTAGGGGTAAGACAGGAATAAAGACGCAGACCTACTGGAGAACGGACTTGAGGATATGGGGAGGGGGAAGGGTGAGCTGTGACAGGGCGAGAGAGAGTCATGGACATATACACACTAACAAACGTAGTAAGGTAGATAGCTAGTGGGAAGCAGCCGCATGGCACAGGGATATTAGCTCGGTGCTTTGTGACAGCCTGGAGGGGTGGGATAGGGAGAGTGGGAGGGAGGGAGACGCAAGAGGGAAGACATATGGGAACATATGTATATGTATAACTGATTCACTTTGTTATAAATCAGAAACTAACACACCATTGTAAAGCAATTATACCCCAATAAAGATGTTAAAAGAAAAGAAAAAAACTAAATTTAGACTGGGAACGCAAGTAGACCTGTCCAAAACTTTGGAGAAGATGGACTGATAATAGCTACTACTGCTAACATTTGTATATCACTTTTTGGTTTATTAAATTAATAAATGAGCAAACTGAAGCTTAAAGAGAATAAATGGCTCTTTATTAAAGGAAGAATAGAATATCTAAACGTTTCTTTCTATGCTAACCTTCACAAATTTATAGAGGAAAGTGGAGAGATGACCTAGTTTGTGTTAGGAAGCAGCCCCTGGAATTTATCTGGCTCCACTCAGTTCTTATATGTAGTATATGGCTAACTATTGCTCCTGCTGCTGCTGCTGCTGCTGCTAGTCTAGTATTCAAGAAGTCACCGAGGCATGGTAGAAGCTTCTTGGACTTTAGAGCCAGCAGTCTTGGCACTGCTGTTTACCAGGAGTGTGGTATAGGGATAAAGCAAACAGACTCTTAGCCAAACCTCAAAAATATTTTATTTTGAACTGGACAAGAAGAATCTAAAATTCATGTGGAAGAATAAAGGTTTAAGAATATCAAATGCAATTCTGAAAAATAACAAAGAGGAGGAATTTTGTCGTACCTAACATAGCAAAACATTAGAAAAATATAGAAAGGTGTGGTATTAGTATAGAGATATCCAAATAGATCAATGGAACAGAAAAATAGTGTCCATAAACAGACACACATATATGAGAACATGGAATACAAAAGAGATCTATTATAAATAAATGCATAAGAAATGGTTTATGACAATTGACTATCCTCACAGACAAAAAAATTAGATCATACCATGCAAAAAATGAATTCCAGAAAGATTAATGATTTAAATTTATCCATTAATTCATTTAGCAAATATATATTGAGTACCTCCTATGTGCCATAAAGTGTTCTAGCCACTGGGGAACCAGTGGACAAGACAAAATGTCTGACTTACAAAGTTTGAAGGGAGAAGATGGTGGAAGAGTACGACGTGGAGGTCACCTTCCTCTCCACAGATACATCAAAAATACATCTACACGTGGAACTGCTCCTTTAGAACACTTACTGAACGCTGGCAGAAGACCTCAGACCTCCCAAAAGGCAAGAAACTCCCCACGTACCTGGGTAAGCCAAAAGAAAAAAGAAAAAACAGAGACAAAAGAACAGGGATGGGACCTGCATCAGTGGGAGGGAGCTGTGAAGGGGGAAAGGTGTCCACACACTAGGAAGCCCCTTAACGGGGGGAGACTGCGGGTGGTGGAGGGGGGAAGATTCGGAGCCATGGAGGCGAGCACAGCCACAGGGGTGCGGAGGGCAAAGCGGAGAGATCCCCGCATGGAGGATCAGTGCTGACCTGCACTCACCAGTCCGAGAGGCTTGTCTGCTCACCCGAGGGGATGGGTGGGGGCTGGGATATGAGGCTCCGGCTTCGGTAGGATCACAGGGAGAGGACTGGTGTTGGTGGCGTGAACACAGCCTGAAGGGGGCTAGTGCACCACGGCTAGGAGGGTGCACTGGGAAAAAGTCTCGAGCTGCCGAAGAGGCAAGAGATTTTCTTCCCTCTTTGTTGCCTGGTGTGCGAGGAGAGGGGATTAAGAGCACTGCTTAAAGGAGCTCCAGAGACAGGCACGAGCTGCGGCTAAGAGCGCGACCCCAGAAATGGGCATTGGACACTAAGGCCACTGCTGCTGCCACCAAGAAGCCTGTGTGCGAGCACAGGTCACTCTCCACACCTCTCCTGCAAGGAGCGTGTTCAGCCCGCCACCCCCAGGTTCCCACGATCCAGGGACAACTTCCCCGGGAGAACGCATGGCACACCTCAGGCTGCTGCAACAATGGCACAGAGGCCTCTGCTGCTGCAGGCTCGCAACGCATCTGCACCACTCCCTCCCCCCAGCCTGAGTGAGCCAGAGCCCCCGAAGCAGCTGCTCCTTTAACCCCATCCTGTCTGAGTGGGAACAGACACCCTCAGGTGACCTAAATGCAGAGGCATATACCAATCCAAAGCTGAATCCCAGGAGCTGTGTGAACAAAGAAGAAAATAGGAAATTTCTCCCAGCAGCCTCAGGAGCAGTGGAATAAATCTCCCGAATCAACTTGATGTACCCTGCATCTGTGTAATACCTGAATAGACAAAGAATCATCCCAAATTGAGGAGGTAGACTTTGGGAGCAAGGTATGTTATTTTTTCCACTTTTACTCTTTTTCTGAGTGTGTATGTGTATGCTTCTGTGTGTGACTTTGTCCATATAGCTTTGCTTTCAACATTTTTCCTAGGGATTTGTCTGCCCATTTTGTTTTTTTTTTAACTTAAAAAATTTTTTTCTTAATAATTATTTTATTTTATCCTTTCTTTCTTTCTTTCTTTTCTTTCTTTCTTTCTTTCTTTCTTTCTTTCTTTCTTTCTTTCTTTCTTTCTTTCTTTCTTTCTATTTTTTCTCCCTTTTATTCTGAGCCATGTGGAAGAAAGCTCTTGGTGCTCCAGCCAGGACTCAGTGCTGTGCCTCTGAGGTGGGAGAGCCAACTTCAGGACACTGGTCCACAAGAGACCTCCCAGCTCCATGCAACATCAAATGATGAAAATCTCCCAGAGATCTCCATCTCAACATCAAAACCCAGCTTCACTCAATGACCAGCAAGCTACAGTACTAGACACCCTGTGGCAAAGAACTAGCAAGACAGGAACACAGCCCCACCCATTAGCAGAGGCTGCCTACAATCATAATAAGGCCACAGACACCGCGAAACACACAAACAGACGTCGACTTTCCCACCAGAAAGACAAGATCCAGCCTCATCCATCAGAACACAGGCACTAGTCCCCTCCACCAGGAAGCCTAGACAACCCACTGATCCAACCTTAGCCACTGTGGTCCGACAGCAAAAACAACGGGAACTACGAACCTGCAGCCTACAAAAAGGAGACCCCAAACACAGTAAGATAAGCAAAATGAGAAAACAGAAAAACACACAGAATGAAGGAGCAAGGTAAAAACCCAACAGACCTAACAAATGAAGAGGAAATAGGCAGTCTACCTGAAGAAGAATTCAGAATAATGATAGTAAAGATGATACAAAATCTTGGAAATAGAATAGACGAAATGCAAGAAACATTTAACAAGGATCTGGAAGAACTAAAGAGGAAACAAGTAATGATGAACAACACAATAAATGAAATTAGAAATACTCTAGAAGGGATCAAAAGCAGAATAACTGAGGCAGAAGAACGGAAAAGTGCTCTGGAAGATACAATAGTGGAACTAACTACTGCAGAGCAGAGTAAAGAAAAAAGAATGAAAAGAACTGAGGACAGTCTCAGAGACCTCTGGGGCAACATTAAACGCACCAATATTCGAATTATAGGGGTCCCAGAAGAAGAAGAGAAAAAGAAAGGGACTGAGAAAATATTTGAAGAGATTACAGTTGAAAACTTCCCTAATATGGGAAAGGAAACAGTCAGCCAAGTCCAGGAAGTGCAGAGAGCCCCATACAGGATAAATCCAAGGAGAAACACACCAAGACACATATTAATCAAACTGTCAAAAATTAAATACAAAGAAAGCATATTAAAAGCAGCAAGGGAAAAACAACAAATAACACACAAGGGAATCCCCATAAGGTTAATAGCTGATCTTTCAGCAGAAACTCTGCAAGCCAGAAGGGAGTCGCAGGACTTATTTAAAGTGATGAAACAGAAAAACCTACAACCAAGATTACTCTACCCAGCAAGGATCTCGTTCAGATTTGATGGAGAAATTAAAACCTGTACAGACAAGCAAAAGTTGAGAGAGTTCAGCACCATCAAACCAGCTTTACAACAAATGGTAAAAGAACTGCTCCAGGCAAGAAACACAAGTGAAGGAAAAGACATAAAATACAAACCCAAAACAATTAAGAAAATGGGAATAGGAACATACATATCAATAATTACCTCAAAGGTAAATGGATTCCATGCTCCCACCAAGAGACACAAACTGGCTGAATTGATACAAAAACAAGACCCGTATATATGCTGTCTACAAGAGAACCACTTCAGACATAGCGACACTTACAGACTGAAAGTGAGGGGATGGAAAAAGATATTCCATGCAAATGGAAACCAAAATAAAGCTGGAGTAGAAATTCTCATATCAGACAAAATAGACATTAAAATAAAGACAAGAGACAAAGAAGGACACTACATAATGATCAAGGGATTGATCCAAGGAGAAGATATAACACTTGTAAATATTTATGCACCCAACATAGGAGCACATCAATACATAAGGCAAATACTAACAGCCATAAAAGGGGAAATCAACAGTAACACAATCATAGTAGGGGACTTTAACACCACACTTTCACCAATGGACAGATCATCCAAAATGAAAATCAATAAGGAAACTCAAGCTTTAAATGATACATTAAACAAGACGGACGTAACTCACATTTATAGGATAATCCATCCAAAAGAAAAAACAGAATACACATTTTTCTCAAGTGCTCCTGGATTATTGTCCAGGTTAGTTCATATCTTAGGTCACAAATCAAGCCCTGGTAAATTTAAGAAATTGAAAACGTATCAAGTATCTTTTCTGACCACAACACACTATCCACAACACAACCACAAGACTAGATACCAATTACAGGAAATGATCTGTAAAAAATATAAACACATGGAGGCTAAACAGTACACTATTTAATAACCAAATGATCACTGAAGAAATCAAAGAGGAAATCAAAAAATACCTAGAAACAAAAGAAAATTGAGACACGACCACCCAAAACCAAGGGGATGCAGCAAAAGCTGTTCTCAGAGGGAAGTGTATAGAAATACAATCCTACCTTAAGAAATAGGAAACATCACAAATAAACAACCTAATCTTGCAGATAAAGCAATTAGAGAAAGAAGAACAAAAAAACCCCAAAGTTAGCAGAAGGAAAGAAATTATAAAGATCAGATCAGAAATAAATGAAAACGTAATGAAGGAAATGATAGCAAAGATCAATGAAACTAAAAGCTGGTTCTTTGATAAGATAAACAAAATTGATAAATCATTAGCCAGACTCATCAAGAAAAAAAGGGAGAAGACTCAAATCAATAGAATTAGAAATGAAAAAGGAGAAGTAACAACCGACACTGCAGTAATACAAAGGATCATGAGAGATTACTACAAGCAAATGTATGCCAATAAAATGGACAACCTGGAAGTAAGGGACAAATCCTTAGAAATTCACAACCTGCTGTGACTGAACCAAGAAGAAATAGAAAATATGAATTGACCAATCACAAACAGTGAAATTGAAACTGTGATTAAAAATCTTCCAACAAACAAAAGCCCAGGACCAGATGGCTTCACAGCCGAATTCTATCAAACATTTAGAGAAGAGTTAACACCTATCCTTCTCAAACTCTTCCAAAATATAGCAGAGGGAGGAAAACTCCCAAATTCATTCTACGAGGCCACCATCACTCTAATATCAAAACCAGACAAAGATGTCACAAAGGAAGAAAACTACAGGCCAATATCACTCATGAACACAGATGCAAAATTCCTCAGCAAAATACTAGCAAACAGAACCCAACAGCACATTAAAAGGATCATACACCATGATCAAGTGGGATTTATTCCAGGAATGCAAGGATTCCTCAATATACATAAATCAATAAACGTCATACACCATATTAACAAGTTGAAGGAGAAAAACAATATGATCATCTCAATAGATGCAGAGAAAGCATTCGACAAAACTCAACACCCATTTATGATAAAAACCCTGCAGAAAGTAGGCATAGAGGGAACTTTCCTCAACATAATAAAGGCCATATATGACAAGCCCACAGCCAAAATCATCCTCAATGGTGAAAAACAGAAACCATTTCCACTAAGATCAGGAACAAGACAAGGTTGCCCCCTCTCACCACTCTTATTCAACACAGTTTTGGAAGTTGTAGCTACAGCTATCAGAGAAGGAAAAGAAATAACAATAATCCAAATCGGAAAAGAAGAAGTAAAGCTGTCAATGTTTGCAGATGACATGATACTATACATAGAGAATCTGAAAAATGCTACCAGAAAACTACTAGGTCTAACCAGTGAATTTCGCAAAGTCCTGGAAACAAAATTAATGCACAGAAATCTCTGACATTCCTATACATTAATGATGAAACATCTGAAAGTGAAATTAAGAAAACACTCCCAATTACCATTCCAATGAAGAGAATAAAATATCTAGGAAGAAATCTACCTAAGGAGACAAAAGACCTGTATGCAGAAAATTATAAGACACTGATGAAGGAAATTAAAGATGATACAAATAGATGGAGAGATATATCATGTTCTTGGGTTGGAAGAATCAATATTGTGAAAATGATTCTACTACCCAAAGCAATTGACAGATTCAATGCAATTCCTATCAAACTACCACTGGCATTTTTCACAGAAGTAGAACAAAATATTTCACAATTTGTAAGGAAACACAAAATTCCCCGAATAGCCAAAACAATCTTGAGAACAAAAGATGGAGCTGGAGGAATGAGGGTCTCTGACTTCAGACTATACTACAAAGCTACAGTAATGAAGACAGTATGGTACTGGCACAAAAACAGAAATATAGATCATTGGAAGATGTTAGAAAGCCCAAAGATAAACCCACGTACATATGGTCACCTTATCTTTGATAAAGGAGGCGAGAATATACAGTGGAGAAAAGACAGCCTCTTCAGTAATTGGTGCTGGGAAAACTGGACAGGTACATGTAAAAGTATGAAGTTAGAACACTCCCTAAGAGCATACACAAAAATAAGCTCAAAAAGGATTAAAGCCCTAAATGTAAGGCCAGAAACTATCAAACTCTTAGAGGTAAACATAGGCAGAACACTCTATGACATAAATCACAGCAAGATCCTTTTTGACCCACCTCCTAGAGAAATGGAAATAAAAACAAAAATAAACAAATGGGACCCAATGAAACTTAAAATGTTTTGCACAGCAAAGGAAACCATAAACAAGACCAAAAGACAACCCTCAGAATGGGAGAAAATATTTGCAAATGAAGCAACTGGAAAAGGATTAATCTCCAAAATTTTCAAGCATCCCATGCAGCTCAATAACAAAACACAAAAAACCCAATCCAAAAATGGGCAGAAGACCTAAATAGACATTTCTCCAAAGAAGATATACAGATTGCCAACAAACACATGAAGGAATCCTCAACATCATTAATCATTTGAGAAATGCAAATCAAAACTACAATGAGATGTCTTCTCACCCCGGTCAGAATGGCCATCATCAAAAAATCTAGAAACATTAAATGCTGGAGAGTTTGTTGAGAAAAGGGAACACTCTTGCACTGCTGGTGGGAATGTGAATTGGTTCAGCCACTATGGAGAACAGTATGGAGGTTCCTTAAAAAACTACAAATAGAACTACCATATGACCCAGCAATCCCACTACTGGGCGTATACCCTGAGAAAACCAAAATTCAAAAAGAGTCATGTACCAAAATGTTCATTGCAGCTCTGTTTACAATAGCCAGGACATGGATGCAACCTAAGTGTCCATCAACAGATGAATGGATAAAGAAGATATGGCACATATATACAATGGAATATTACTCAGCCATAAAAAGTAGCAAAATTGAGTCATTTGTAGTGAGGTTGATGGACCTAGAGTCTGTCATACAGATTGAAGTAAGTCAGAAAGTGAAAAACAAATACCGTATGTTATCACATATATATGAAATCTAAGATAAAAAAAAGTTCATGAAGAACCTAGGGGTAAGACAGGAATAGAGACACAGACCTACTAGAGAATGGACCTGAGGATATGGGGAGGGGTAAGGGTAAGCTCTGACAAAGTGAGAGAGTGGCATGGACATATATATACTACCAAACGAAAATAGATAGCTAGTGGGAAGCAGCCACATAGCACAAGGATATCAGCTTGGTGGTTTGTGACCACCTAGAGGGGAGTATAGCGAGGGTGGGAGGGAGGGAGATGCAAGAGGGAAGAGATATGCGAACATATGTATAACTGATTCACTTTGTTATAAAGCAGAAACTAACATACCATTGTAAAGCAATTATACTCCAATGAAGATATTTTAAAAAATCAAGAAAATATATTAAAAAAAATAAACAAGTAAATATATTGAAGGTGATAAATCGGTATGGAAAAAAATAAAGCAATAAAGAGGTTATTAAGTGCCAGGGTTGGGGTGGGGGAATACACAACAGTGTTAATAGCATTGTTATCAATAGCTATAAGTCAGACCAAACTTAACTCTACGTCTGTAGGGTAATATAGAAGTAGTGGTATAGTCAATCAATGGAGTACTATACAGCAATTAAAAATGAATGAGCCATATATGCTTTTATCAACAAAGCCAAAACGCTGAATGAAAAAAAAATGAGTGGTAGAATAATGATTATAATATAATATCTTTTATGTAATTCTAACAAAAAAATCTATATACTGTTTTTGTCTATATAACTATTTATAAAAACATGGAGTGAAAGGAAACCCACCAAATTTAGGATAATGGCCACTTCTAGGGAGTGAGTTATTCAAGAATGAAAATGGAGATGGGAAGAAAGAGGACTTTGTCAATAATATCCATTTTTAACTTACAAACAAAGATACAGGCTCTCAAGTCAAGCCTAGGTTCAAATTCTGTTTTTCACTTTCTTGCTATGTGATCTTACACAATTTGATAGCATTTCTTCCTTATCTATAAAATGAAGATATGTATAATACCAATATCTTAATCTCACTGAGAGGATTGAATGAACCATTGACTGTAAAGTACCTTGAATGGTAACATGTATGCACCTAAATTATTTGACTTATTATAGTCAGCTGTGCAAATTCATGAGACTCGGATTCCACTCTAAAAGAAGAATGATGACATGAGATTATTATGAGGATTAAATGACATACAAATGTAAAATTGCTTTCTGAACTGTCAACATGTTATATCAATATTAATTATCATTATTACATAATTGATATAGTTTTCTTGTCAAGTATAATCCTGACTTGATCTTGAAAGTCCAAAGCAGACAGATCTGATATAACTATCAAGACAAAGCCAATGACAAATCTCTTAATCAAGTGTTTCAGTTCTCTGGAGGTAGATGTAATAACAAATCTAAAAACAGATTGGTTTTCATTCATGCAACCTCGAAGATGGCCACTTATTTACTAACCCAGTGAAACAATAACTCATCCTAGGAGTAGAAAAATGCTTCTGTCATTCATTTTACTACCAGTAAAAAGGAGGATGTAGTAGTACAAACTCTTGAGGAAATGGTTAAACTTCTGTACTTTTGGGAAAGGGAAATGGTCCTTCTCAATATTACTTCATATGGGAAATGTCTTCTTAAATTCTGTTAACTAAAATAAGAAAACGAAGAGTTCTTGTAATTTGATATTCTGGTTATGTACTCTTCTTGCTATCAATAAACACTATGACTATTTGACTGATTACCACAGGTAGAGGAGGTTACTAACCATAGGAGAACCCAATACTTCCACTCTCCTCCACTTCATTTATGACCTCATAAAATCTTAAGCTTTAATTATATCCTGCTGATATCCAGAACAGAGAGTACAAAAAGCACAGTCAATATGTAACTGTATAGTGGTATCTTTACAAGCTAAAATGGAACAGAGAAAACAAAACAAAACAACAGTTTCCTAGCACAAAGGGGCATTACTTACAGAAGCAGTGGAACTCCTTCTGAGAGTCTTGGTGACATTTCTTTTCATTTACTTCCTCAAACTGCTTTCTGTAATAAGATGTCTATGAGCATGAATGAGTGAATAAAGTTACTTCATATCGCTGGTTCACCACTTCCCTGCCTTTGTAAATGAGGATATGATCATACCTGCTCAGGTCACAGGATTAGCAGAGGCTGGCTACTCACACTGAGGCTGGAACCCTGTAGGAAGGAGGATATAAGTTCAGAACATGCTATCCATAGAAGAGTTGGGAGCAAAGATGGTGGGTAGAGTAGGGCTTTGGAACAGAAAAAGTGTGTTATGTCAAGGCAATGTTAGAGAGATAAATGTGGGATGCCAGTGAAGTGATGAAAGAAGATGTTAAAAATGATGCTTTGAGATAACGGGAGCAACCTTCAAGAGACATTACTAAGTAAAGTTAAGGAACCTGGGTTCAAGTCCTAACTGCCATTGTGTAACTCTGTAATGTTGGCCAAATCTCTTATTTTTTCTGAGTTTTAGTTTCCTCATCTATAAAAATAGAGGGTTTAACCTTAACGTTCTTCATACAGTCTGATATTCTGTTCTTTCAAAAATCAAGGAAGGCTGTGAAATCAAATACAAGATCATTTTTTGTCTAAATTTTTTTAATGGCCATGGCTTAAATAGATTATGATCATATACTTACTGCTTTTGAGCTACTGCCTCAGGTCAGTCTTACCTTTCCTGATCTGGTGAACTGACCTCACTAATTTCCCAACTGTTTTTCTTGCCTCTAGTCTCTCTATTTCCTTTCACTCAATTCAGAATGCCAAAGTAATCTTGCTTGATCTTATCAGGACTTCCCCACCAAATAACCTTCTAATGGCTCCCCATTACCATAAATAAATAAAGGCAAACTACTTTTCACTAGTATCCAAGTTCTTCACTATGATATGGCCTATCTAGCCCTTGAATAATTTACTGAGCACCTACTATACAGAAATGAATAAAATATAATCTCAGTCTAAGCTCACATTAGTCTGTGTACACGCCCCCCACCAGCCCTTTAAGTGCACAAGACTATTTACTCTATAGGGAAACTATGTATTTTTACACTCTTTCTCTTGAATCATGTGCTTCCTTATGTCTAGGTGCCCATTCTTTTCTTGACTATAAGTCAAAGCACTGATAGATAATCTTTAAAGGTTTAGTTCAAATGCCACTGCCTACCTGCAACTTCCTTTATATTCCCATAATTGCATTTGTCCTTCTATTGTGTTTATATCCTTTTTCAGATATTGGCTGTTTTTGAAACTGTTAGTCTCTTCACTGGATTCCAAAATAACTTGGGATAGTGTTGGGTCTTATTAACACCTTGATTAAGTCCCTGGGACCTAACACAGCACCCTATTAGCTCTGGCACTTCATATTTGTGAATGAATATGTGAGCAGCTTAGGAAAAATGCCGGAAATTCTGGCTGCAAGAGTCAGAATGCCCTTGGCAGCTAGCTTTATTGGTATGGTAAAATCAGGGGGGAGGAGTGCTAGAGAGATGGAAAGTGCCATTCTAGTCACAACCTCATCTTCACCCCTTGTTCTTCCTTTTCTTTCTCCAGGCTTTTCCTCAACTGTGTCTAATGTCTCAGGCTGTCTTTTACTCCTTCCTTTCAATTTCTTCCCAGTCAGGCAATTGACTCCTTCTTTCTTTCTCTCTTTCCTCCCCCAATGCAGAAGAATCTGGAGGGCCAACGTAGAGGGCCGGGAGCAATGCAGGCAGTCTCTGCTACAGAATGGGGGGACAGCACTGTTGTGACTGCCTAGGCAGTGAGAAAGGCATCATGGAAAGGTAGAGGTGAGAGCCTAGATTATGGGACCGGGTACACGTTGGCCCTGTTCCCATCATCCTAGTAGAAATGCATAAGAAAGTTCCCTTCTGCCTCCTAGTATGCAGCTTGAAGAGCAGGCTGGCAGAAGGAAAGGTGTGGGTGAGGGGGGACTGATTGCTAAAACTCACAGGGACCAAGAGTCTGAGAAACCGTGGGCTCCTGCTGGGCTCTGAAAATGGCTCATCTGTGTGTGTAACTGGGAGGGAGCTCCTTTAAGTAATTGTCCCATGGCAGAAATGGAAATACCAACTTCTAAAATGTTGGGGCTAACTATCTTCATTTTCCTGGGAGGGAAATGAGATGAGGCCTGTGAGAGAATAAGGGATTTATCCAAAGAGGAAGTCTGTTAGAAATCAGAAGTCATTCTAAGCAAAGCCCAACTCCTCTTCCCGCAACGCATTTCGCTCCAAAACCCCAAAAGATGAACACTTATGGCAGCTATCCTTACACCCAATTGCAAGCTTTAACACAAATATTCACTCTTCTCTGCCTTCTTTTGTTTTTGTTTCTCGCTCCTTCCTTCCTTCCTTCCTTTCTTCCTCCCTCCTTACTTGTCCTTTCTTCCTAGACTTCTTCCCTCCCTCTGGCTCCCTCCCTCTCCTCCCCCTTACAGCAAAGTGATTCAGTTATACATATACAAGTATCTGTTCTTTTTCAAATTCTTTTCCCATTTAGCTTATTACAGAATATTGAGCAGAGTTTGCTGTGCTATACAGTAGGTCATTGTTGTTTATCTATTTTATTTTAAATATAGTAGTGTGTACATGTCAATCCCAACCTCCAAATCTATCCCTCCTCCAGATCCTTCCCCCCAGTAACCATAAGTTTGTTCTCTAAGTCTGTGAGTCCATTTCAGTTTTTTAAATAAGTTCATTTGTATCATTTTTTGATTCCACATATAAGCAATATCATACAATATCTGTCTTTCTCTGACATACTTCACTTAGTATGATAATCTCCAGGTCCATCCATGTTGTTGCAAATGGCATTATTTCATTCTTTTTAAAGGATGAGTAATATCCCATTGTATATATGTACCATGTCTTCTTTATCCATTCATCTAACAATGGATATGTAGATAGCTTCCATGTTTTTGCTATTGTAAATAGCACTGCAATGAATATTGGGGTGTATGTTTATTTTCAAACCATGTTTTTTCTCTGTATAGATGCCCAGGAGTGGGACTGCTGGATCATATGGTAGCTCTATTTTTAGTTTTTTAAGGAACCTCCATACTATTCTCCATAGTGGCTGTACCAGTTTGCATTCCCACCAACGGTATAGGAGGGTTCCCTTTTCTCCATATCCTCTCCAGCATTTACTGTTTGTGGATTTTTGATGATGGCCATTCTGACTGGTGTGAGGTGACATCTCATTGTAGTTTTGATTTGCATTTCTCTAACAATTACTGATGTTGAGCATCTTTCCATGTGTTTGTTGGCAATCTGTATATCTTCTTTGGAAAAATGTCCATTTAGGTCTTCTGCCCATTTATTGATTGGGTTGTTTGTTTTTTTTGATATTGAGACACATGAGCTGTTTGTATATTTTGGAGATTAATCCCTTGTTGGTCGCTTCATTTGCAAATATTTTCTCCCATTCTGTGGGTTGTCTTTTAATTTTGTTTATGGTTTCCTTTGCTGTGCAAAAGCTTTTGAGTTTAATTAGTTTCCATTTGTTTATTTTTGTTTTTATTTAAATTACTTTGGAAGACAGATCAAAAAAGATATTCCTGCAATTTATCTCAAAGAGTGTTCTGCTTATGTTTTCCTCTGAGTTTTATAGTATCCTGTCTTACATTTAGGTCCATAATCCATTCTGAGTTTATTTTTGTGTATGGTGTTATAGAGTGTTCTAATTTCATTTTTTTTTTACATGTGGCTTTCCAGTTTTCTCAGAACCATTTATTGAAGAGGCTGTCTTTTCCCCGTTGTATATTTTTATCTCCTTTTTCATAGATGAATGGACCATAGGAGTGTGGGTTTATCTCTGGGCTTTCTAGCCTGTTCCATTCTATATTTCTGTTTTTGTGCTGGTACCATATTGTTTTGACAACTGTAGCTTTGTAGTATAGTCTGAAGTCAGGATCTGATTCCTCCAGCTCCATTTTTCTTTCTCAAGATTGCTTTGGCTATTCAAGGTCTTTTGTGTTTCCATACAAATTGTAAAAATTTTTTGTTCTAATTCTGTGAAAAATGCAATTGGTAAGTTGATAGGGATTCCATTGAAGCTGTAAATTGAGTAGTATAGTTATTTTCACAATATTGATTCTTCCAATCCAAGAATATGGTATATCTTTCCATGTTTGTGTCATCTTTTATTTCTTTCATCAGTATCTTTTACCTTTCTGAGTACAGGTCTTTTGCCTCCTTAGGTACGTTTATTCCTAGGTATTTTATAATTTTTGATGTGATGGTAAATGGATTGTTTCCTTAATTTCTCTTTCTGATCTTTCATTGTTAGTGTATAGGAATGCAAGAGATTTCTATGCAGTAATTTTGTATCCTGAAACTTTACCAAATTCATTGATGAGCTCTAGCAGTTTTCTCTTAGCATCTTTAGGAGTTTAATTTTCTATGCATAGCGTCATGTCATCTGCAAACAATGACAGTTTTACTTCTTCTTTTCCAATTTTTATTTCTTTTATTTCCTTTACTTCTCTGATTGCCTGCCTAGGACTTCCAAAACTATGTTGAATAAAAGTGGCGAGAGCAGGCAGTGGAGTCAAGATGGCAGAATATGAGGACTTCTAGTTCGCCTCCTCCTTCAAATACATCAAGAATACATCTAAAAATGGAACAATCCTCACAGAGCACTTGGTGAACATTAGCAGAGAACCTCAGACACCTAAAAGGACAAGAAAAATCCCTTCACAACCAGGTAGGATGAAAGAAAGAAAAAAAGAAAAGAGAACATAAGATGGGACCTGCACCCATTTTGTGGGGGTGCGGGATCTGAAGGAGAGGATTGGTTCTTGCACTCAGGAAAGTCCTCTCACTGGCAGGGACATCAGCTGGGAGAGAGAGGGAACTTCGGGGGCTTGGAGGAGAGCACAGCAACCAGTCTGTGGCAGGCAGGACAGAATAAGATTTACACGATGGTCTGTGCCACAGCCCTGCACGGCCCAGCCTGAGTTGTGTGTCTGCTGGAGTGGAGTGGGGCTGGTTGCTGGAACATTGGGTTTGGAGAATGGACCCAGGGAGGGAACAGCTGTTGGCTATGAAGAAACAGCCTAAAGGAACAGGAGTAAGGAACTCCACAAAGGGAATATTCATGGAAGAAGCCCAGACCACCATAGAAGCAGGGTGCCATTGTTGAGTGGTGCCAAGGGGCAGGGCCGCCATTGTATCCACCTTCCCTATACACTGGCCTCTGCCTCCGAGGGCACTAGGAGAGGTGCCTGGCTTAGGAGCCTCACCCACCTTGCCCAGAAATGCTTCCTCTACCCCCACCAGTCCCTGGTGGGCTCACAGACCCCTCTCACCAATGTCTCCACCCTCCCTGCCAGCCCCAACAGGCTCATGCACCCCTCCCACCAATGCATCCTTTGCCCCAGCCAGCCTCTGGTGGGCTCTTGTGCCAAACCCACCACTGCCTCCTCTGGCCCTGGTGGGCTTTCCTATCCTGCCTGTTGCTACCTCTGTCCCTGCCCACCTGGGCAGGCACATGTGCTCTGGGGAAGCCTCAGAAGCAGAGGGAGGGACACACACAGAGGTGGGGCTGAAACAACAGCTCGGCCCTAGGGGCTGAGCAACTAAGAAAGAAGAGTTGAAATCTCTCCTTGTGGTTGCAGGAACTGTGGTTTTACACCCCCCACTGCTGGCTTTGTAAACTCAGTGCCTGCAGAGCATCTGAATGGATGAATGCCCCTGCAGCTGAGACAGGTCTATCTTTAGCAGCTGTGGGCTTTGTGAGCATGTACATGTGGGGACTGGACCAAGCCAGAATCTGAGCTGCCTCCATAGCTCCCATAGTAAGTCCAAGTACATGATTACTACAGTCCTGGGACCTGACTTTGGTGGATTGGTGCAGGTGGCCTGGAGAAAGCAACATATGAGAGATACCAAGGTCAATTGCCAGCATACCCACAGTTAAGGTTAGACTGAGAGCAGTTCCAACAACAGTGTAATTTGTGAGCCAAACAACAGGTAAAAAGTGACACAACAGAGTATACTCACAGGTGAACAACTCCAGAGGAGGAAAACTCAGTGGCTTCTCTCCCAGTGGGAGTTCTCAAATCCCACCTGTCTAGTGCCACAGAATAGAAACATAGCTCAGAAACAGATGTGGGGGCCTCTACTCCAACAACTAGGGAGCAGACACTGACTCTGAATGGGCAGTAACAACCACAGAGCAAAGGGGAGGCCCCACCCAATATCCAGTGCAGGCTCATGTCACCACAACATCAGTAACAACTCCTATCAAATGTATAATGGTGAGCACACACTGAGAAAAGATGTGCCAAATATTCATACTAAAAATAGGCCTCACACCAAAAATTACTAAACACTAAAACTACACAGGGATGTTCCTTCGTAAAAATAGCCCTCCAAGAGAGTTTGAGGTTCAAGCACCAGGTGGAAGAACCCCAAGAGCATTTGGATTTGAAGGCCAGCACAGCCTGAGTGCAGGAACACCAAGGTCTGGGAGAAAGAGAGACTCCACTCTTGGAGGGTGCACACAAGACCTCATGTGCACTGGGACCCACCACAAAGCAATACCTTCATAGGAACTGGAACTAGACCTAACTAGATATCTGGGAGGGTCTCCTGGGGAGGCAGGGGTAGGCTGTAGCTCACTGTAGGTGCAAGGACACTGGTGACAGAGGGCCAAGAGAATGTTGATCAGCATGAGCTGTCAAAGAGGTCCCCATTTCACCACCAAGATCCAGCTACAACCAACACTCTACAGTCTACAGAACTGGAACACGTCAGCCCAAACAACCAGAAAGACGGAAACACAGCCACACCCATCAGCATATTGGTTGCCTAAATACATACTGAGCTCACAGCTACCTCAAAACACACCACTGGACACAGCACTGCCCATCAGAGGGACAAAACCCATATCCACCCAACAGAGGGCAGGCACCAGTTCCTCCCACCAAGAAGCCTGCACAAGCCCCTGGACCAACCTCATGCACAGGGGGCAGACAAAAGATGCAAGAGGAACTATGATCCTGTAGCCTGTGGAAAGGAGACCACAAACACAGAAACTTAGAGAAAATGAGATGACAGAGAAATAAGTTGTGAAAGAAGGAACACAGTAAAAACCCACGAGACAAATAAATGAAGAGGAAATAGGAAATCTACCAGAAAAAGAATTCAGAGTAATGATAATAAAGATGGCCGAAGATGTCAGAAAAATAATGGAGGCACAGATCGAGAAGATATATGAAATGTTTAACAAGGAGCTAGAAGATTTAAAGGAAAAACAAACAGAGATGAGCAATACAATAACTGAAATGAAAATGCACTACAAGGAACTAATAGCAGAAATAAGTAAGGCAGAAGAACGAACAGGTGAAGCAGAAGACAGAGTAGTGGAAATCACTGTCACAGACCAGAATAAAGTAAAAAGAATGAAAAGAAATGAGGACAGTCTTAGAGACATCTGGGACAAGATTAAATGCACCAACATTCTCGTTATAGGGGTCTCTGAAGGAAAATAGAAAGAGAAAGGGCCTGAGAAAATATTTGAAGATATTATAGCCAAAAACATCCCTAACATGAGAAAGGAAACACTCACTCAAGTCCAGGAAGTGCAGAGAGTCTCATACAGAATGCACCTAAGGAGGAACATAGCAAGGCACATACTAATCAAAGTGACGAAAATTAAAGACAATTTAAAAATATTAAGTATCAACAAGGGAAAACAACAAATAACATACAAGGGAATCCCCATAAGGTTATCAGATGATTTTTTCAGCAGAAAATCTGCAGGCCAGAAGGAAGTGGCATGATACATTTAAAGTGATGAAAGGGGGGAAAAAAACCCTACAACAAAGAATACTCAAACCAGCAAGAATCTCCTTCAGATTCGATGGAGAAATCAAAAGCTTTACAGACAAGAAAAATCTACAAGAATTCAGCACCACCAAACCAGCTTTACAGCAAATGCTAAAGGAACTTCTCTAGATGTGAAAGAGACCAGCA